>NW_025956662.1:0-32872 GCF_023159225.1 Perognathus longimembris pacificus | reverse complement strand
AAAAGAATCTGGATTGTGGTGAGGGAACAGAGATAAAAGCTCATTTTGGACCTGCAATTTCGAAGGGGTTAGTCTGCTGTATATCAGGGAGTAAACCTTCTGAGAATAAAAACAGCGGGAGCTTGTTAAGGTAATTACACAGGGGAAAGGATAATGTACTGGGAACGCCTCAGAAGAATCTGATTTGTGGTGAGGGGAGAGAGATAAAAGCTCATTTAGGAACGACATGAACATGCTGCATAGGTAGCTGTTTATCAGCAAATATCTCCACTGAGATTAAGAAAAGCAGTAGCTTAATAAATTAAGTACTTCCTGGTATGGTTACTGTACTGGTAACTCCCCAAAAGAATCTGGATTGTGGTGAGGGTACAGAGAAAAAAGCTCATTTAGGACTTGCACTTACGAAGGGGGTAGGCATCTGTATATCAGGGAGTAAACCTTCTGAGAATAAAAACAGCTGGAGCTTTTTAAGTTAATTACACAGGGGAAATGATAATGTACTGGGAACTCCCCAGAAGAATCTGATTTGTGGTGAGGGGAGAGAGATAAAAGCTAATTTAGGAACGACGTGAACATGCTGCGTAGGTAGCTCTTTATCAGTAAATATCTCCACTGAGATTAAGAAACGCAGTAGCTTAATAAATTAAGTACTTCCTGGTATGGTTACTGTACTGGTAACTCCCAAAAAGAATCTGGATTTTGGTGAGGGAACAGACAAAAAAGCTCATTTAGGACCTGCACTTACGAAGGGGGTAGGCAGCTGTATATCAGGGAGTAAACCTTCTGAGAATAAAAACAGCTGGAGCTTGTTAAGGTAATTACACAGGGAAAGGATAATGTACTGGGAACTCCTCAGAAGAATCTGATTTGTGGTGAGGGGTGAGAGATAAAAACTCATTTAGGAACGACATGAACATGCTGCGTAGGTAGCTGTTTATCAGTAAATATCTCCACTGAGATTAAGAAAAGCAGTAGCTTAATAAATTAAGTACTTCCTGGTATGGTTACTGTACTGGTAACTCCCCAAATGAATCTGGATTGGGGTGAGGGAACAGAGAAAAAAGCTCATTTAGGACCTGCACTTACGAACGGGGTAGGCAGCTGTATATCAGGGAGTATCCCTTCTGAGAATAAAAACAGCTGGAGCTTGTTAAGGTAATTACACAGGGGAAAGGATAATGTACTGGGAACTCCTCAGAAGAATCTGATTTATGGTGAGGGGAGAGAGATAAAAGCTCATTTGGGAACGATATGAACATGCTGCGTAGGTAGCTGTTGATCAGTAAATATCTCCACTGAGATTAAGAAAAGCAGTAGCTTGGTAACTCCCCAAAAGAATCTGGATTGTGGTGAGGGAACAGAGAAAAAAGCTCATTAAGGACCTGCACTTAGGAAGGGGGTAGGCAGCTGTATATCAGGGAGTAAACCTTCTGAGAATAAAAACAGCTCGAGCTTGTTAAGGTAATTACACAGGGGATAGGATAATGTACTGGGAACTCCTCAGAAGAATCTGATTTGTGGTGAGGGGAGAGAGATAAAAGCTCATTTGGGAACGACATGAACATGCTGCGTAGGTGGCTGTTTATCAGTAAATATCTCCACTGAGATTAAGAAAAGCAGTAGCTTGGTAACTCCCCAAAAGAATCTGGATTGTGGTGAGGGAACAGAGAAAAAAGCTCATTTAGGACCTGCACTTACGAAGGTGGTAGGCAGCTGTATATCAGGGAGTAAACCTTCTGAGAATAACAGCAGCTGGAGCTTGTTAAGGTAATTACACAGAGGAAAGGATAAAGTACTGGGAACTCCTCAGAAGAATCTGATTTGTGGTGAGGGGAGAGAGATAAAAGCTCATTTAGGAACGACATGAACATGCTGTTTAGGTAGCTGTTTATCAGTAAATATCTCCACTGAGATTAAGAAATGCAGTAGCTTAATAAATTAAGTACTTCCTGGTATGGTTACTGTACTGGAAACTCCGCAAAATTATCTGGATTGTGGTGAGGGAACAGAGAAAAAAGCTCATTTAGGACCTGCACTTGCGAAGGGGTTAGGCAGCTGTATATCAGGGAGTAAACCTTCTGAGAATAAAAACAGCTGGAGCCTAATAAGGTAATTACACAGGGGAAAGGATAATGTACTGGGAACTCCTCAGAAGAATCTGATTTTTGTTGAGGGGAGAGAGATAAAAGCTCATTTAGGAACGACATGAAAATGCTGCATAGGTAACTGTTTATCAGTAAATATCTCCACTGAGATTAAGAAAGGAGTAGCTTAATAAATTAAGTACTTCCTGGTATGGTTACTGTACTGGTAACTCCCCAAAAGAATCTGGATTGTGGTGAGGGAACAGAGAAAAAAGCTCATTTAGTACCTGCACTTACCAAGGGGTTAGGCAGCTGTATATCAGGGAGTAAACCTTCTGAGAATAAAAACAGCTGTAGCTTCTTTAGGAAATTACACAGGGGAAAGGATAGTGTACTGGGAACTCCTCAGAGGAATCTGATATATGGTGAGGGGAGAGAGATAAAAGCTCATTTAGGAACGACATGAAAATGCTGCATAGGTGGCTGTTTATCAGTAAATATCTCCACTGTGATTAAGAAAAGCAGTAGCTTAATAAATTAAGTACTTCCTGGTATGGTTACTGTACTGGGAACTCCCCAAAAGAATCTGGATTGTGGTGAGGGAACAGAGAAAAAAGCTCATTTAGGACCTGCACTTACGAAGGTTGTAGGCAGCTGTATATCAGGGAGTATACCTTCTGAGAATAAAAACAGCTGAACCTTGTTAAGGTAATTACACAGGGGAAAGGATAATGTAATGGGAACTCCTCAGAAGAATCTGATTTGTGGTGAGGGGAGAAGGATAAAAGCTCATTTAGTAACGACATGAACATGCTGCGTAGGTAGCTGTTTATCAGTAAATATCTCCACTGAGATTAAGAAAAGCAGTAGCTTAATAAATTAAGTACTTCCTGGTATGGTTTCTGTACTGGTAACTCCCCAAAAGAATCTGGATTGTGGTGAGGGAACAGAGGAAAAAGCTCATTTAGGACCTGCCCTTACGAAGGGGGTTGGCAGCTGTATATCAGGAAGTATCCCTTCAGAGAGTAAAAAGAGCTGGAGCTTGTTAAGGTAATTACACAGGGGAAAGGATAATGTACTGGGAATTCCTCAGAAGAATCTGATTTGTGGTGAGGGGAGAGAGATAAAAGCTCATTTAGGAACGACAGGAACATGCTTCGCAGGTAGCTTTTATCAGTAAATATCTCCACTGAGATTAAGAAAGCAGTAGCTTGGTAACTCCCCAAAAGTATCTGGATTGTGGTGAGGGAACAGAGAAAAAAAGCTCATTTAGTACCTTCACTTACGAAGGGGGGAGGCAGCTGTATATGGGAGTAAACCTTCTGAGAATAAAAAGAGCTGGAGCTTGTTAAGGTAATTACACAGAGGAAAGGATAATGTACTGGGAACTCCTGAGAAGAATCTGATTTGTGGTGAGGGTTGAGATAAAAGCTAATTTAGAACGACATGAACATGCTGTGTAGGTAGCTGTTTATCAGTAAATAACTCCATTGAGAATAAGAAAAGCAGTAGCTTAATAAATTAAGTACTTCCTGGTATGGTTACTGTACTGGTAACTCCCCAAAAGAATCTGCATTGTGGTGAGGGAACAGAAAAAAAAGCTCATTGAGGACCTGCACTTACGAAGGGGGTAGGCAGCTGTATATCAGGGAGTATCCCTTCTGAGAATAAAAACAACTGGAGCTTGTTACGGTAATTACACAGGGAAAAGGATAATGTACTGGGAACTCCTCAGAAGAATCTGATTTGCGGTGAGGGGAGAGATATAAATGCTCATTTAGGAACGACATGAACATGCTGCGTAGGTAGCTGTTGATCTGTCAATATCTCCACTGAGATTAAGAAAAGCAGTAGCGGGGCTGGGGATATGGCCTAGTGGCAAGAGAGCTTGCCTCGTATGCATGAGGCCCTCGGTTCAATTCCCCAGCACCACATATACAGAAAACGGCCAGAAGTGGGCGCTGTGGCTCAAGTGGCAGAGTGCTAACCTTGAGCAAAAAGAAGCCAGGGACAGTGCTCAGGCCCTGAGTTCAAGGCCCAGGACAGGCCAAAAAAAAAAAAAAGAAAGAAAAGCAGTAGCTTAATAAATTAAGTACTTCCTGGTATGGTTACTGTACTGGTAACTCCCCAAAAGAATCTGGATTGTGGTGAGGGAACAGAGAAACAAGCTCATTTAGGACCTGCACTTAAGAAGGGGGTAGGCAGCTGTATATCAGGGAGTATCACTTCTGAGAATAAAAACAGCGGGAGCTTGTTAAGGTAATTACACAGGGGAAAGGATAATGTACTGGAACTCCTCAGAAGAATCTGATTTGTGGTGAGGGGAGAGAGATAAAAGCTCATTTAGGAACGACATGAACATGCTGCGTAGGTAGCTGTTTATCAGTAAATATCTCCACTGAGATTAAGAAAAGCAGTAGCTTAATAAATTAAGTACTTCCTGGTATGGTTACTGTACTGGTAACTACCCAAAAGAATCTGGATTGTGGTGAGGGAACAGAGAAAAAAGCTCATTTAGGACCTGCACTTACGAAGAGGGTAGACAGCTGTATATCAGGGAGTCAACCTTCTGAGAATAAAAACAGCTGGAGCTTGTTAAGGTAATTACACAGGGGAAAGGATAATGTACTTGGATCTCCTCAGAAGAATCTGATTTGTGGTGAGGGGAGAGAGATATAAGCTCATTTAGGAACGACATGAAAATGCTGCGTAGGTAGCTGTTTATCAGTAAATATCTCCACTGAGATTAAGAAAAGCAGTAGATTAATAAATTAAGTACTTCCTGGTATGGTTACTGTACTGGTAACTCCCCAAAAGAATCTGGATTGTGGTGAGGGAACAGAGAAAAAAGCTCATTGAGGACCTGCACTTACGAAGGTGGTAGGCAGCTGTATATCAGGGAGTAAACCTTCTGAGAATAAAAACAGCTGGAGCTTGTTAAAGTAATTACACAGGGGAAAGGATAATGTACTGGGAACTCCTCAGAAGAATCTGATTTGTGGTGAGGGGAGAGAGATAAAAGCTCATTTAGAACTACATGAAAATGCTGCATAGATAGCTGTTTATCAGTAAATATCTACAGTGAGATTAAGAAAAGCAGTAGCTTAATAAATTAAGTACTTCCTGGCATGGTTACTGTACTGGCAACTCCCCAAAGAATCTGGATTGTGGTGAGGGAACAGAGAAAAAAGCTCATTTATGACCTGCACTTACGAAGGGGGTAGGCAGCTGTATATTAGGGAGTAAACCTTCTGAGACTAAAAACCGCTGGTGCTTGTTAAGGGAATTACACAGGGGAAAGGATATTGTACTGGGAACTCCTCAGCAGAACCTGATTTGTGGTGAGGGGTGAGAGATAAAAGCTCATTTAGGAACGACATGAAAATGCTGCATATGTAGCTGTTTATCAGTAAATATCTACAGTGAGATTAGGAAAAGCAGTAGCTTAATAAATTAAGTACTTCCTGGTATGGTTACTGTACTGGTAACTCCCCAAAAGAATCTGGATTGTGGTGAGGGAACAGAGAAAAAAGCTCATTAGGACCTGCACTTAAGAAGGGGGTAGGCAGCTGTATATCAGGGAGTATCCTTTCTGAGAATAAAAACCGCTGGAGCTTGTTAAGGTAATTACACAGGGGAAAGGATAATGTACTGGGAATTCCTCAGAAGAATCTGATTTGTGGTGAGGGGAGAGAGATAAAAACTCATTTAGGAACTACATGAACATGCAGCATAGGTAGCTGTTTATCAGTAAATATCTTCACTGAGATTAAGAAAATCAGTACCTTAATAAATTAAGTACTTCCTGGTATAGTTACTGTACTGGTAACTCCCCAAAAGAATCTGGATTGTGGTGAGGTAACAGAGAAAAAAGCTCATTTAGGACTTGCAATTACGAATGGGGTAGGCAGCTGTATATCAGGGAGTAAACCTTCTGAGAATAAAAACAGCTTTAGCTTGTTAAGGTAATTACACAGGGGAAAGGATAATGTACTGGGAACTCCTCAGAAGAATCTGATTTGTGGTGAGGGGAGAGAGATAAAAGCTCATTTAGGAACGACATGAAAATGCTGCATAGGTAGCTGTTTATCAGTAAATATCTCCACTGAGATTAAGAAAAGCAGTAGCTTAATAAATTAAGTACTTCCTGGTATGGTTTCTGTACTGGTAACTCCCCAAAAGAATCTGGATTGTGGTGAGGGAACAGAGGAAAAAGCTCATTTAGGACCTGCCCTTACGAAGGGGGTTGGCAGCTGTATATCAGGAAGTATCCCTTCAGAGAGTAAAAAGAGCTGGAGCTTGTTAAGGTAATTACACAGGGGAAAGGATAATGTACTGGGAATTCCTCAGAAGAATCTGATTTGTGGTGAGGGGAGAGAGATAAAAGCTCATTTAGGAACGACAGGAACATGCTTCGCAGGTAGCTTTTATCAGTAAATATCTCCACTGAGATTAAGAAAGCAGTAGCTTGGTAACTCCCCAAAAGAATCTGGATTGTGGTGAGGGAACAGAGAAAAAAAGCTCATTTAGTACCTTCACTTACGAAGGGGGGAGGCAGCTGTATATCAGGGAGTAAACCTTCTGAGAATAAAAAGAGCTGGAGCTTGTTAAGGTAATTACACAGAGGAAAGGATAATGTACTGGGAACTCCTGAGAAGAATCTGATTTGTGGTGAGGGTTGAGATAAAAGCTAATTTAGAACGACATGAACATGCTGTGTAGGTAGCTGTTTATCAGTAAATAACTCCATTGAGAATAAGAAAAGCAGTAGCTTAATAAATTAAGTACTTCCTGGTATGGTTACTGTACTGGTAACTCCCCAAAAGAATCTGGATTGTGGTGAGGGAACAGAGAAAAAATCTAATTTAGGACTTGCACTTACGAAGGGGGTAGGCAGCTGTATATCAGGGAGTAAACCTTCTGAGAATAAAAACAGCTGGAGCTTGTTAAGTTAATTACACACGGGAAACGATAATGTACTGGGAACTCCTCAGAAGAATCTGATTTGTGGTGAAGGGAGAGAGATAAACGCTCATTTAGGAACGACATGAACATGCTGCTTAAGTAGCTGTTTATCAGTAAATATCTCCACTGAGATTAAGAAAAGCAGTAGCTTAATAAATTAATTACTTCCTGGTATGGTTACTGTACTGGTAACTCCCCAAAAGAATCTGGATTGTGGTGAGGGAACAGAGAAAAAAGCTCATTTAGGACCTGCACTTTCGAAGAGGCTAGGCAGCTGTATATCAGGGAGTAAACCTTCTGAGAATAAAAACAGCTGGAGCTTGTTAAGGTAATTAAACAGGGGGAATTATAATGTACTGGGAACTCCTCAGAAGAATCTGATTTGTGGTGAGGGGAGAGAGGTAAAAGCTCATTTTTGAACGACATGAACATGCTGCGTAGGTAGCTGTTCATCAGTAAATATCTCCATTGAGATTAAGAAAAGCAGTAGCTTAATAAATTAAGTACTTCCTGGTATGGTTACTGTACTGGTAACTCTCCAAAAGAATCTGGATTGTGGTGAGGGAACAGAGAAAAAAGCTCATTTAGGACCTGCACTTACGAAGGGGGTAGGCAGCTGTATAACAGGGAGTAAACCTTTTGAGAATAAAAACAGCTGGAGCTTGTTAAGGTAATTACACAAGGGAAAGGATAATGTACTGGGAATTCCTCAGAAGAATCTGATTTGTGGTGAGGGGAGAGAGATAAAATCTCATTTAGGAACGACATGAACATGCTGCGTAGGTAGCTGTTTATCAGTAAATATCTCCACTGAGATTACGAAAAGCAGTATCTTAATAAATTAATTCCTTCCTGGTATGGTTACTGTACTGGTAACTCCCCAAAAGAATCTGGATTGTGGTGAGGGAACAGAGATAAAAGCTCATTTTGGACCTGCAATTTCGAAGGGGTTAGTCTGCTGTATATCAGGGAGTAAACCTTCTGAGAATAAAAACAGCGGGAGCTTGTTAAGGTAATTACACAGGGGAAAGGATAATGTACTGGGAACGCCTCAGAAGAATCTGATTTGTGGTGAGGGGAGAGAGATAAAAGCTCATTTAGGAACGACATGAACATGCTGCATAGGTAGCTGTTTATCAGCAAATATCTCCACTGAGATTAAGAAAAGCAGTAGCTTAATAAATTAAGTACTTCCTGGTATGGTTACTGTACTGGTAACTCCCCAAAAGAATCTGGATTGTGGTGAGGGTACAGAGAAAAAAGCTCATTTAGGACTTGCACTTACGAAGGGGGTAGGCATCTGTATATCAGGGAGTAAACCTTCTGAGAATAAAAACAGCTGGAGCTTTTTAAGTTAATTACACAGGGGAAATGATAATGTACTGGGAACTCCCCAGAAGAATCTGATTTGTGGTGAGGGGAGAGAGATAAAAGCTAATTTAGGAACGACGTGAACATGCTGCGTAGGTAGCTCTTTATCAGTAAATATCTCCACTGAGATTAAGAAACGCAGTAGCTTAATAAATTAAGTACTTCCTGGTATGGTTACTGTACTGGTAACTCCCAAAAAGAATCTGGATTTTGGTGAGGGAACAGACAAAAAAGCTCATTTAGGACCTGCACTTACGAAGGGGGTAGGCAGCTGTATATCAGGGAGTAAACCTTCTGAGAATAAAAACAGCTGGAGCTTGTTAAGGTAATTACACAGGGGAAAGGATAATGTACTGGGAACTCCTCAGAAGAATCTGATTTGTGGTGAGGGGTGAGAGATAAAAACTCATTTAGGAACGACATGAACATGCTGCGTAGGTAGCTGTTTATCAGTAAATATCTCCACTGAGATTAAGAAAAGCAGTAGCTTAATAAATTAAGTACTTCCTGGTATGGTTACTGTACTGGTAACTCCCCAAATGAATCTGGATTGGGGTGAGGGAACAGAGAAAAAAGCTCATTTAGGACCTGCACTTACGAACGGGGTAGGCAGCTGTATATCAGGGAGTATCCCTTCTGAGAATAAAAACAGCTGGAGCTTGTTAAGGTAATTACACAGGGGAAAGGATAATGTACTGGGAACTCCTCAGAAGAATCTGATTTATGGTGAGGGGAGAGAGATAAAAGCTCATTTGGGAACGATATGAACATGCTGCGTAGGTAGCTGTTGATCAGTAAATATCTCCACTGAGATTAAGAAAAGCAGTAGCTTGGTAACTCCCCAAAAGAATCTGGATTGTGGTGAGGGAACAGAGAAAAAAGCTCATTAAGGACCTGCACTTAGGAAGGGGGTAGGCAGCTGTATATCAGGGAGTAAACCTTCTGAGAATAAAAACAGCTCGAGCTTGTTAAGGTAATTACACAGGGGATAGGATAATGTACTGGGAACTCCTCAGAAGAATCTGATTTGTGGTGAGGGGAGAGAGATAAAAGCTCATTTGGGAACGACATGAACATGCTGCGTAGGTGGCTGTTTATCAGTAAATATCTCCACTGAGATTAAGAAAAGCAGTAGCTTGGTAACTCCCCAAAAGAATCTGGATTGTGGTGAGGGAACAGAGAAAAAAGCTCATTTAGGACCTGCACTTACGAAGGTGGTAGGCAGCTGTATATCAGGGAGTAAACCTTCTGAGAATAACAGCAGCTGGAGCTTGTTAAGGTAATTACACAGAGGAAAGGATAAAGTACTGGGAACTCCTCAGAAGAATCTGATTTGTGGTGAGGGGAGAGAGATAAAAGCTCATTTAGGAACGACATGAACATGCTGTTTAGGTAGCTGTTTATCAGTAAATATCTCCACTGAGATTAAGAAATGCAGTAGCTTAATAAATTAAGTACTTCCTGGTATGGTTACTGTACTGGAAACTCCGCAAAATTATCTGGATTGTGGTGAGGGAACAGAGAAAAAAGCTCATTTAGGACCTGCACTTGCGAAGGGGTTAGGCAGCTGTATATCAGGGAGTAAACCTTCTGAGAATAAAAACAGCTGGAGCCTAATAAGGTAATTACACAGGGGAAAGGATAATGTACTGGGAACTCCTCAGAAGAATCTGATTTTTGTTGAGGGGAGAGAGATAAAAGCTCATTTAGGAACGACATGAAAATGCTGCATAGGTAACTGTTTATCAGTAAATATCTCCACTGAGATTAAGAAAGGAGTAGCTTAATAAATTAAGTACTTCCTGGTATGGTTACTGTACTGGTAACTCCCCAAAAGAATCTGGATTGTGGTGAGGGAACAGAGAAAAAAGCTCATTTAGTACCTGCACTTACCAAGGGGTTAGGCAGCTGTATATCAGGGAGTAAACCTTCTGAGAATAAAAACAGCTGTAGCTTCTTTAGGAAATTACACAGGGGAAAGGATAGTGTACTGGGAACTCCTCAGAGGAATCTGATATATGGTGAGGGGAGAGAGATAAAAGCTCATTTAGGAACGACATGAAAATGCTGCATAGGTGGCTGTTTATCAGTAAATATCTCCACTGTGATTAAGAAAAGCAGTAGCTTAATAAATTAAGTACTTCCTGGTATGGTTACTGTACTGGGAACTCCCCAAAAGAATCTGGATTGTGGTGAGGGAACAGAGAAAAAAGCTCATTTAGGACCTGCACTTACGAAGGTTGTAGGCAGCTGTATATCAGGGAGTATACCTTCTGAGAATAAAAACAGCTGAACCTTGTTAAGGTAATTACACAGGGGAAAGGATAATGTAATGGGAACTCCTCAGAAGAATCTGATTTGTGGTGAGGGGAGAAGGATAAAAGCTCATTTAGTAACGACATGAACATGCTGCGTAGGTAGCTGTTTATCAGTAAATATCTCCACTGAGATTAAGAAAAGCAGTAGCTTAATAAATTAAGTACTTCCTGGTATGGTTTCTGTACTGGTAACTCCCCAAAAGAATCTGGATTGTGGTGAGGGAACAGAGGAAAAAGCTCATTTAGGACCTGCCCTTACGAAGGGGGTTGGCAGCTGTATATCAGGAAGTATCCCTTCAGAGAGTAAAAAGAGCTGGAGCTTGTTAAGGTAATTACACAGGGGAAAGGATAATGTACTGGGAATTCCTCAGAAGAATCTGATTTGTGGTGAGGGGAGAGAGATAAAGCTCATTTAGGAACGACAGGAACATGCTTCGCAGGTAGCTTTTATCAGTAAATATCTCCACTGAGATTAAGAAAGCAGTAGCTTGGTAACTCCCCAAAAGTATCTGGATTGTGGTGAGGGAACAGAGAAAAAAAGCTCATTTAGTACCTTCACTTACGAAGGGGGGAGGCAGCTGTATATGGGAGTAAACCTTCTGAGAATAAAAAGAGCTGGAGCTTGTTAAGGTAATTACACAGAGGAAAGGATAATGTACTGGGAACTCCTGAGAAGAATCTGATTTGTGGTGAGGGTTGAGATAAAAGCTAATTTAGAACGACATGAACATGCTGTGTAGGTAGCTGTTTATCAGTAAATAACTCCATTGAGAATAAGAAAAGCAGTAGCTTAATAAATTAAGTACTTCCTGGTATGGTTACTGTACTGGTAACTCCCCAAAAGAATCTGCATTGTGGTGAGGGAACAGAAAAAAAAGCTCATTGAGGACCTGCACTTACGAAGGGGGTAGGCAGCTGTATATCAGGGAGTATCCCTTCTGAGAATAAAAACAACTGGAGCTTGTTACGGTAATTACACAGGGAAAAGGATAATGTACTGGGAAACTCCTCAGAAGAATCTGATTTGCGGTGAGGGGAGAGATATAAATGCTCATTTAGGAACGACATGAACATGCTGCGTAGGTAGCTGTTGATCTGTCAATATCTCCACTGAGATTAAGAAAAGCAGTAGCGGGGCTGGGGATATGGCCTAGTGGCAAGAGAGCTTGCCTCGTATGCATGAGGCCCTCGGTTCAATTCCCCAGCACCACATATACAGAAAACGGCCAGAAGTGGGCGCTGTGGCTCAAGTGGCAGAGTGCTAACCTTGAGCAAAAAGAAGCCAGGGACAGTGCTCAGGCCCTGAGTTCAAGGCCCAGGACAGGCCAAAAAAAAAAAAAAGAAAGAAAAGCAGTAGCTTAATAAATTAAGTACTTCCTGGTATGGTTACTGTACTGGTAACTCCCCAAAAGAATCTGGATTGTGGTGAGGGAACAGAGAAACAAGCTCATTTAGGACCTGCACTTAAGAAGGGGGTAGGCAGCTGTATATCAGGGAGTATCACTTCTGAGAATAAAAACAGCGGGAGCTTGTTAAGGTAATTACACAGGGGAAAGGATAATGTACTGGGAACTCCTCAGAAGAATCTGATTTGTGGTGAGGGGAGAGAGATAAAAGCTCATTTAGGAACGACATGAACATGCTGCGTAGGTAGCTGTTTATCAGTAAATATCTCCACTGAGATTAAGAAAAGCAGTAGCTTAATAAATTAAGTACTTCCTGGTATGGTTACTGTACTGGTAACTACCCAAAAGAATCTGGATTGTGGTGAGGGAACAGAGAAAAAAGCTCATTTAGGACCTGCACTTACGAAGAGGGTAGACAGCTGTATATCAGGGAGTCAACCTTCTGAGAATAAAAACAGCTGGAGCTTGTTAAGGTAATTACACAGGGGAAAGGATAATGTACTTGGATCTCCTCAGAAGAATCTGATTTGTGGTGAGGGGAGAGAGATATAAGCTCATTTAGGAACGACATGAAAATGCTGCGTAGGTAGCTGTTTATCAGTAAATATCTCCACTGAGATTAAGAAAAGCAGTAGATTAATAAATTAAGTACTTCCTGGTATGGTTACTGTACTGGTAACTCCCCAAAAGAATCTGGATTGTGGTGAGGGAACAGAGAAAAAAGCTCATTGAGGACATGCACTTACGAAGGTGGTAGGCAGCTGTATATCAGGGAGTAAACCTTCTGAGAATAAAAACAGCTGGAGCTTGTTAAAGTAATTACACAGGGGAAAGGATAATGTACTGGGAACTCCTCAGAAGAATCTGATTTGTGGTGAGGGGAGAGAGATAAAAGCTCATTTAGAACTACATGAAAATGCTGCATAGATAGCTGTTTATCAGTAAATATCTACAGTGAGATTAAGAAAAGCAGTAGCTTAATAAATTAAGTACTTCCTGGCATGGTTACTGTACTGGCAACTCCCCAAAGAATCTGGATTGTGGTGAGGGAACAGAGAAAAAAGCTCATTTATGACCTGCACTTACGAAGGGGGTAGGCAGCTGTATATTAGGGAGTAAACCTTCTGAGACTAAAAACCGCTGGTGCTTGTTAAGGGAATTACACAGGGGAAAGGATATTGTACTGGGAACTCCTCAGCAGAACCTGATTTGTGGTGAGGGGTGAGAGATAAAAGCTCATTTAGGAACGACATGAAAATGCTGCATATGTAGCTGTTTATCAGTAAATATCTACAGTGAGATTAGGAAAAGCAGTAGCTTAATAAATTAAGTACTTCATGGTATGGTTACTGTACTGGTAACTCCCCAAAAGAATCTGGATTGTGGTGAGGGAACAGAGAAAAAAGCTCATTTAGGACCTGCACTTAAGAAGGGGGTAGGCAGCTGTATATCAGGGAGTATCCTTTCTGAGAATAAAAACCGCTGGAGCTTGTTAAGGTAATTACACAGGGGAAAGGATAATGTACTGGGAATTCCTCAGAAGAATCTGATTTGTGGTGAGGGGAGAGAGATAAAAACTCATTTAGGAACTACATGAACATGCAGCATAGGTAGCTGTTTATCAGTAAATATCTTCACTGAGATTAAGAAAATCAGTACCTTAATAAATTAAGTACTTCCTGGTATAGTTACTGTACTGGTAACTCCCCAAAAGAATCTGGATTGTGGTGAGGTAACAGAGAAAAAAGCTCATTTAGGACTTGCAATTACGAATGGGGTAGGCAGCTGTATATCAGGGAGTAAACCTTCTGAGAATAAAAACAGCTTTAGCTTGTTAAGGTAATTACACAGGGAAAGGATAATGTACTGGGAACTCCTCAGAAGAATCTGATTTGTGGTGAGGGGAGAGAGATAAAAGCTCATTTAGGAACGACATGAAAATGCTGCATAGGTAGCTGTTTATCAGTAAATGTCTCCACTGAGATTAAGAAAAGCAGTAGCTTAATAAGTTAAGTACTTCCTGGTATGGTTACTGTACTGGTAACTCCCCAAAAGAATCTGGATTGTGGTGAGGGAACAGAGAAAAAAGCTCATTTAGGGCATGCATTTACGAAGAGGGTAGGCAGCTATATATCAGGGAGTGACCTTCTGAGAAAAAAAGAGCTGGAGCTTGTTAAGGTAATTACACAGGGGAAAGGATAATGTACTGGGAACTTCTGAGAAGAAGCTGAATTGTGGTGAGGGGAGAGAGATAAAAGCTCATTTAGGAACGACATGAACATGCTGCGTAGGTAGCTTTTATCAGTAAATATCTCCACTGAGATTAAGAAAAGCAGTAGCTTAATAAATTAAGTACTTCCTGGTATGGTTACTGTACTGGTAACTCCCCAAAAGAATCTGGATTGTGGTGAGGGAACAGAGAAAAAAGCTCATTTAGGACATGCATTTACGAAGGGGGTAGGCAGCTGTATATCAGGGAGTATCCCTTCTGAGAATAAAAACAGCTGGAGCTTGTTAAGGCAATTACACAGGGGAAAGGATAATGTACTGGGAACTCCTCAGAAGAATCTGATTTGTGGTGAGGGGAGAGAGATAAAAGCTCATTTAGGAACGACATGAACATGCTGCGTAGGTAGCTGTTTATCAGTAAATATCTCCACTGAGATTAAGAAAAGCAGTAGCTTAATAAATTAAGTACTTCCTGGTATGGTTACTGTACTTGTAACTCCCCAAAAGAATCTGGATTGTTTTTAGGGAACAGAGAAAAAGCTCATTTAGGACTTGCAATTACGAAGGGGGTAGTCCCAGTATATCAGGGAGTAAACCTTCTGAGAATAAAAACAGCTGGAGCTTGTTAAGGTAATTACACAGGGGAAAGGATAATGTACTGGGAAATCCTCAGAAGAATGTGATTTGTGGTGAGGGGAGAGAGATAAAAGCTCATTTAGGAACGACATGAAAATACTGCATAGGTAGCTGTTTATCAGTAAATATCTCCACTGAGATTTAGAAAAGTAGTAGCATAATAAATTAAGTACTTCCTGGTATGGTTACTGTACTGGTAACTCCCCAAAAGAATCTGGATTGTGGTGAGGGAACAGAGAAAAAAGCTCATTTAGGACCTGCACTTATGAAGGGGGTAGGCAGCTGTATATCAGGGAGTAAACCTTCTGAGAATTAAAACAGCTGGAGCTTGTTAAGGTAATTACACAGGGGAAAGGATAATGTACTGGGAACTCCTAAGAAGAATCTGATTTGTGGTGAGGGGAGAGAGATAAAAGCTCATTTAGGAACGACATGAACATGCTGCGTAGGTAGCTGTTTATCAGTAAATATCTCCACTGAGATTAAGAAAAGCAGTAGCTTAATAAATTAAGTACTTCCTGGTATGGTTACTGTACTGGGAACTCCCCAAAAGAATCTGGATTGTGGTGAGGGAACAGAAAAAAAAGCTCATTGAGTACCTGCACTTACGAAGGGGGTAGGCAGCTGTATATCAGGGAGTATCCCTTCTGAGAATAAAAACAACTGGAGCTTGTTACGGTAATTACACAGGGAAAAGGATAATGTACTGGGAATTCCTCAGAAGAATCTGCTTTGCGGTGAGGGGAGAGGTATAAATGCTCATTTAGGAACGACATAAACATGCTGCATAGGTAGCTGTTTATCAGTAAATATCTCCACTGAGATTAAGAAAAGCAGTAGCTTAATAAATTAAGTACTTCCTGGTATGGTTTCTGTACTGGTAACTCCCCAAAAGAATCTGGATTGTGGTGAGGGAACAGAGAAAAAACTCATTTAGGACCTGCACTTACGAAGGGGGTAGGCAGCTGTATATCAGGGAGTAAACCTTCTGAGAATAAAAATAGCTGGAGCTTGTTAAGGTAATTACACAGGGGAAAGGATAATGTACTGGGAACTCCTCAGAAGAATCTGATTTGTGGTGAGGGGAGAGAGATAAAAGCTCATTTTTGAACGACATGAACATGCTGCGTAGGTAGCTGTTTATCAGTAAATATCTCCATTGAGATTAAGAAAAGCAGTAGCTTAATAAATTAAGTACTTCCTGGTATGGTTACTGTACTGGTAACTCCCCAAAAGAATCTGGATTGTGGTGAGGGAACAGAGAAAAAAGCTCATTTAGGACCTGCACTTACGAAGGGGGTAGGCAGCTGTATAACAGGGAGTAAAACTTTTGAGAATAAAAACAGCTGGAGCTTGTTAAGGTAATTACACAAGGGAAAGGATAATGTACTGGGAACGCCTCAGAAGAATCTGATTTGTAGTGAGGGGAGAGAGATAAAAGCTCATTTAGGAACGACATGAACATGGTGCGTAGGTAGCTGTTTATCAGTAAATATCTCCACTGAGATTAAGAAAAGCAGTAGCTTAATAAATTAAGTACTTCCTGGTATGGTTACTGTACTGGTAACTCCCCAAAAGAATCTGGATTGTGGTGAGGGAACAGAGAAAAAAGGTCATTTAGGACTTGCACTTACGAAGGTGGTAGGCAGCTGCATATCATGGAGTAAAGCTTCTGAGAATAAAAACAGCTGGAGCTTGTTAAGGTAATTACACAGGGGAAAGGATAATGTACTGGGAACTCCTCAGAAGAATCTGATTTGTGGTGAGGGGAGAGAGATAAAAGCTCATTTAGGGACGACATGAACATGCTGCGTAGGTAGCTGTTTATCAGTAAATATCTCCACTGATATTAAGAAAAGCAGTAGCTTAATAATTAAGTACTTCCTGGTACGGTTTCTGTACTGGTAACTCCCCAAAAGAATCTGGATTGTGGTGAGGGAACAGAGAAAAAAGCTCATTTAGGACCTGCACTTACGAAGGGGGTAGGCAGCTGTATATCAGGGAGTAAACCTTCTGAGAATAAAAACAGCTGGAGCTTGTTAAGGTAATTACACAGTGGAAAGGATAATGTACTGGGAACTCCTCAGAAGAATCTGATTTGTGGTGAAGGGAGAGAGATAAACGCTCATTTAGGAACGACATGAACATGCTTCGTAGGTAGCTGTTTATCAGTAAATATCTCCACTGAGATTAAGAAAAGCAGTAGCTTAATAAATTAAGTACTTCCTTGTATGGTTACTGTACTGGTAACTCCTCAAAAGAATCTGGATTGTGGTGAGGGAACAGAGAAAAAAGCTCATTTAGGACCTGCACTTTCGAAGAGGGTAGGCAGCTGTATATCAGGGAGTAAACCTTCTTAGAATAAAAACAGCTGGAGCTTGTTAAGGTAATTAAACAGGGGGAATTATAATGTACTGGGAACTCCTCAGAAGAATCTGATTTGTGGTGAGGGGAGAGAGATAAAAGCTCATTTATGAATGACATGAAAATGCTGCGTAGGTAGCTGTTCATCAGTAAATATCTCCATTGAGATTAAGAAAAGCAGTACCTTAATAAATTAAGTACTTCCTGGTATGGTTACTGTACTGGTAACTCCCCAAAAGAATCTGGATTGTGGTGAGGGAACAGAGAAAAAAGCTCATTTAGGACCTGCACTTACGAAGGGGGTAGGCAGCTGTATAACAGGGAGTAAACCTTTTGAGAATAAAAACAACTGGAGCTTGTGAAGGTAATTACACAAGGGAAAGGATAATGTACTGGGAACACCTCAGAAGAATCTGATTTGTGGTGAGGGGAGAGAGATAAAAGCTCATTTAGGAACGACATGAACATGCTGCGTAGGTAGGTGTTTATCAGTAAATATCTCCACTGAGATTAAGAAAAGCAGTAGCTTAATAAATTAAGTACTTCCTGGTATGGTTACTGTACTGGTAAATCCCCAAAAGAATCTGGATTGTGGTGAGGGAACAGAGAATAAAGCACATTTAGGACCAGCACTTACGAAGGGGTTAGGCAGCTGTATATCAGGGTGTAAACCTTCTGAGAAAAAAAACAGCTGGAGCTTGTTAAGGTAATTACACAGGGGAAAGGATAATGTACTGGGAACTCCACAGAAGAATCTGATTTGTGGTGAGGGGAGAGAGATAAAATGTCATTTAGGAACGACATGAACATGCTGCGTAGGTAGCTGTTTATCAGTAAATATCTCCACTGAGATTACGAAAAGCAGTAGCTTAATAAATTAATTCCTTCCTGGTATGGTTACTGTACTGGTAACTCCCCAAAAGAATCTGGATTGTGGTGAGGGAACAGAGAATAAAGCTCATTTAGGACCTGCACTTTCGAAGAGGCTAGGCAGCAGTATAACAGGGAGTAAACCTTCTGAGAATAAAAACAGCTGGAGCTTGTTAAGGTAATTACACAAGGGAAAGTATAATGTACTGGGAACTCCTCAGAAGAATCTGATTGTTGGTGAGGGGAGAGAGATAAAAGCTCATTTAGGAACGACATGAACATGCTGCGTAGGTAGGTGTTTATCAGTAAATATCTCCACTGAGATTAAGAAAAGCAGTAGCTTAATAAATTAAGTACTTCCTGGTATGGTTACTGTACTGGGAACTCCCCAAAAGAATCTGGATTGTGGTGAGGGAACAGAAAAAAAAGCTCATTGAGGACCTGCACTTACGAAGGGGGTAGGCAGCTGTATATCAGGGAGTATCCCTTCTGAGAATAAAAACAACTGGAGCTTGTTACGGTAATTACACAGGGAAAAGGATAATGTACTGGGAATTCCTCAGAAGAATCTGCTTTGCGGTGAGGGGAGAGGTATAAATGCTCATTTAGGAACGACATAAACATGCTGCATAGGTAGCTGTTTATCAGTAAATATCTCCACTGAGATTAAGAAAAGCAGTAGCTTAATAAATTAAGTACTTCCTGGTATGGTTTCTGTACTGGTAACTCCCCAAAAGAATCTGGATTGTGGTGAGGGAACAGAGAAAAAACTCATTTAGGACCTGCACTTACGAAGGGGGTAGGCAGCTGTATATCAGGGAGTAAACCTTCTGAGAATAAAAATAGCTGGAGCTTGTTAAGGTAATTACACAGGGGAAAGGATAATGTACAGGGAACTCCTCAGAAGAATCTGATTTGTGGTGAGGGGAGAGAGATGAAAGCTCATTTTTGAACGACATGAACATGCTGCGTAGGTAGCTGTTTATCAGTAAATATCTCCATTGAGATTAAGAAAAGCAGTAGCTTAATAAATTAAGTACTTCCTGGTATGGTTACTGTACTGGTAACTCCCCAAAAGAATCTGGATTGTGGTGAGGGAACAGAGAAAAAAGCTCATTTAGGACCTGCACTTACGAAGGGGGTAGGCAGCTGTATAACAGGGAGTAAAACTTTTGAGAATAAAAACAGCTGGAGCTTGTTAAGGTAATTACACAAGGGAAAGGATAATGTACTGGGAACGCCTCAGAAGAATCTGATTTGTAGTGAGGGGAGAGAGATAAAAGCTCATTTAGGAACGACATGAACATGGTGCGTAGGTAGCTGTTTATCAGTAAATATCTCCACTGAGATTAAGAAAAGCAGTAGCTTAATAAATTAAGTACTTCCTGGTATGGTTACTGTACTGGTAACTCCCCAAAAGAATCTGGATTGTGGTGAGGGAACAGAGAAAAAAGGTCATTTAGGACTTGCACTTACGAAGGTGGTAGGCAGCTGCATATCATGGAGTAAAGCTTCTGAGAATAAAAACAGCTGGAGCTTGTTAAGGTAATTACACAGGGGAAAGGATAATGTACTGGGAACTCCTCAGAAGAATCTGATTTGTGGTGAGGGGAGAGAGATAAAAGCTCATTTAGGGACGACATGAACATGCTGCGTAGGTAGCTGTTTATCAGTAAATATCTCCACTGATATTAAGAAAAGCAGTAGCTTAATAAATTAAGTACTTCCTGGTACGGTTTCTGTACTGGTAACTCCCCAAAAGAATCTGGATTGTGGTGAGGGAACAGAGAAAAAAGCTCATTTAGGACCTGCACTTACGAAGGGGGTAGGCAGCTGTATATCAGGGAGTAAACCTTCTGAGAATAAAAACAGCTGGAGCTTGTTAAGGTAATTACACAGGGGAAAGGATAATGTACTGGGAACTCCTCAGAAGAATCTGATTTGTGGTGAAGGGAGAGAGATAAACGCTCATTTAGGAACGACATGAACATGCTTCGTAGGTAGCTGTTTATCAGTAAATATCTCCACTGAGATTAAGAAAAGCAGTAGCTTAATAAATTAAGTACTTCCTTGTATGGTTACTGTACTGGTAACTCCTCAAAAGAATCTGGATTGTGGTGAGGGAACAGAGAAAAAAGCTCATTTAGGACCTGCACTTTCGAAGAGGGTAGGCAGCTGTATATCAGGGAGTAAACCTTCTTAGAATAAAAACAGCTGGAGCTTGTTAAGGTAATTAAACAGGGGGAATTATAATGTACTGGGAACTCCTCAGAAGAATCTGATTTGTGGTGAGGGGAGAGAGATAAAAGCTCATTTATGAATGACATGAAAATGCTGCGTAGGTAGCTGTTCATCAGTAAATATCTCCATTGAGATTAAGAAAAGCAGTACCTTAATAAATTAAGTACTTCCTGGTATGGTTACTGTACTGGTAACTCCCCAAAAGAATCTGGATTGTGGTGAGGGAACAGAGAAAAAAGCTCATTTAGGACCTGCACTTACGAAGGGGGTAGGCAGCTGTATAACAGGGAGTAAACCTTTTGAGAATAAAAACAACTGGAGCTTGTGAAGGTAATTACACAAGGGAAAGGATAATGTACTGGGAACACCTCAGAAGAATCTGATTTGTGGTGAGGGGAGAGAGATAAAAGCTCATTTAGGAACGACATGAACATGCTGCGTAGGTAGGTGTTTATCAGTAAATATCTCCACTGAGATTAAGAAAAGCAGTAGCTTAATAAATTAAGTACTTCCTGGTATGGTTACTGTACTGGTAAATCCCCAAAAGAATCTGGATTGTGGTGAGGGAACAGAGAATAAAGCACATTTAGGACCAGCACTTACGAAGGGGTTAGGCAGCTGTATATCAGGGTGTAACCTTCTGAGAAAAAAAACAGCTGGAGCTTGTTAAGGTAATTACACAGGGGAAAGGATAATGTACTGGGAACTCCACAGAAGAATCTGATTTGTGGTGAGGGGAGAGAGATAAAATGTCATTTAGGAACGACATGAACATGCTGCGTAGGTAGCTGTTTATCAGTAAATATCTCCACTGAGATTACGAAAAGCAGTAGCTTAATAAATTAATTCCTTCCTGGTATGGTTACTGTACTGGTAACTCCCCAAAAGAATCTGGATTGTGGTGAGGGAACAGAGAATAAAGCTCATTTAGGACCTGCACTTTCGAAGAGGCTAGGCAGCAGTATAACAGGGAGTAAACCTTCTGAGAATAAAAACAGCTGGAGCTTGTTAAGGTAATTACACAAGGGAAAGTATAATGTACTGGGAACTCCTCAGAAGAATCTGATTGTTGGTGAGGGGAGAGAGATAAAAGCTCATTTAGGAACGACATGAACATGCTGCGTAGGTAGGTGTTTATCAGTAAATATCTCCACTGAGATTAAGAAAAGCTGTAGCTTAATAAATTAAGTACTTCCTGGTATGGTTACTGTACTGGGAACTCCCCAAAAGAATCTGGATTGTGGTGAGGGAACAGAAAAAAAAGCTCATTGAGGACCTGCACTTACGAAGGGGGTAGGCAGCTGTATATCAGGGAGTATCCCTTCTGAGAATAAAAACAACTGGAGCTTGTTACGGTAATTACACAGGGAAAAGGATAATGTACTGGGAATTCCTCAGAAGAATCTGCTTTGCGGTGAGGGGAGAGGTATAAATGCTCATTTAGGAACGACATAAACATGCTGCATAGGTAGCTGTTTATCAGTAAATATCTCCACTGAGATTAAGAAAAGCAGTAGCTTAATAAATTAAGTACTTCCTGGTATGGTTTCTGTACTGGTAACTCCCCAAAAGAATCTGGATTGTGGTGAGGGAACAGAGAAAAAACTCATTTAGGACCTGCACTTACGAAGGGGGTAGGCAGCTGTATATCAGGGAGTAAACCTTCTGAGAATAAAAATAGCTGGAGCTTGTTAAGGTAATTACACAGGGGAAAGGATAATGTACTGGGAACTCCTCAGAAGAATCTGATTTGTGGTGAGGGGAGAGAGATAAAAGCTCATTTTTGAACGACATGAACATGCTGCGTAGGTAGCTGTTTATCAGTAAATATCTCCATTGAGATTAAGAAAAGCAGTAGCTTAATAAATTAAGTACTTCCTGGTATGGTTACTGTACTGGTAACTCCCCAAAAGAATCTGGATTGTGGTGAGGGAACAGAGAAAAAAGCTCATTTAGGACCTGCACTTACGAAGGGGGTAGGCAGCTGTATAACAGGGAGTAAAACTTTTGAGAATAAAAACAGCTGGAGCTTGTTAAGGTAATTACACAAGGGAAAGGATAATGTACTGGGAACGCCTCAGAAGAATCTGATTTGTAGTGAGGGGAGAGAGATAAAAGCTCATTTAGGAACGACATGAACATGGTGCGTAGGTAGCTGTTTATCAGTAAATATCTCCACTGAGATTAAGAAAAGCAGTAGCTTAATAAATTAAGTACTTCCTGGTATGGTTACTGTACTGGTAACTCCCCAAAAGAATCTGGATTGTGGTGAGGGAACAGAGAAAAAAGGTCATTTAGGACTTGCACTTACGAAGGGGGTAGGCAGCTGCATATCATGGAGTAAAGCTTCTGAGAATAAAAACAGCTGGAGCTTGTTAAGGTAATTACACAGGGGAAAGGATAATGTACTGGGAACTCCTCAGAAGAATCTGATTTGTGGTGAAGGGAGAGAGATAAACGCTCATTTAGGAACGACATGAACATGCTTCGTAGGTAGCTGTTTATCAGTAAATATCTCCACTGAGATTAAGAAAAGCAGTAGCTTAATAAATTAAGTACTTCCTTGTATGGTTAATGTACTGGTAACTCCTCAAAAGAATCTGGATTGTGGTGAGGGAACAGAGAAAAAAGCTCATTTAGGACCTGCACTTTCGAAGAGGGTAGGCAGCTGTATATCAGGGAGTAAACCTTCTTAGAATAAAAACAGCTGGAGCTTGTTAAGGTAATTAAACAGGGGGAATTATAATGTACTGGGAACTCCTCAGAAGAATCTGATTTGTGGTGAGGGGAGAGAGATAAAAGCTCATTTAGGAACGACATGAAAATGCTGCGTAGGTAGCTGTTCATCAGTAAATATCTCCATTGAGATTAAGAAAAGCAGTACCTTAATAAATTAAGTACTTCCTGGTATGGTTATTGTACTGGTAACTCCCCAAAAGAATCTGGATTGTGGTGAGGGAACAGAGAAAAAAGCTCATTTAGGACCTGCACTTACGAAGGGGGTAGGCAGCTGTATAACAGGGAGTAAACCTTTTGAGAATAAAAACAACTGGAGCTTGTGAAGGTAATTACACAAGGGAAAGGATAATGTACTGGGAACACCTCAGAAGAATCTGATTTGTGGTGAGGGAGAGAGATAAAAGCTCATTTAGGAACGACATGAACATGCTGCGTAGGTAGGTGTTTATCAGTAAATATCTCCACTGAGATTAAGAAAAGCAGTAGCTTAATAAATTAATTCCTTCCTGGTATGGTTACTGTACTGGTAACTCCCCAAAAGAATCTGGATTGTGGTGAGGGAATAGAGAATAAAGCACATTTAGGACCTGCACTTACGAAGGGGTTAGGCAGCTGTATATCAGGGTGTAAACCTTCTGAGAAAAAAAACAGCTGGGGCTTGTTAAGGTAATTACACAGGGGAAAGGATAATGTACTGGGAACTCCACAGAAGAATCTGATTTGTGGTGAGGGGAGAGAGATAAAATGTCATTTAGGAACGACATGAACATGCTGCGTAGGTAGCTGTTTATCAGTAAATATCTCCACTGAGATTACGAAAAGCAGTAGCTTAATAAATTAATTCCTTCCTGGTATGGTTACTGTACTGGTAACTCCCCAAAAGAATCTGGATTGTGGTGAGGGAACAGAGAAAAAAGCTCATTTTGGACCTGCAATTTCGAAGGGGTTAGGCTTCAGTATATCAGGGAGTAAACCTTCTGAGAATAAAAAGAGCTGGAGCTTGTTAAGGTAATTACACAGGGGAAAGGATAATGTACTGGGAACGCCTCAGAAGAATCTGATTTGTGGTGAGGGGAGAGAGATAAAAACTCATTTAGGAACGACATGAACATGCTGCATAGGTAGCTGTTTATTAGCAAATATCTCCACTGAGATTAAGAAAAGCAGTAGATTAATAAATTAAGTACTTCCTGGTATGGTTACTGTACTGGTAACTCCCCAAAAGAATCTGGATTGGGGAGAGGGAACAGAGAAAAGAGCTCATTTAGGACCTGCACTTACGAAGTGTGTAGGCAGCTGTATATCAGGGAGTAAACCTTCTGAGAATAAAAATATCTGGAGCTTGTTAAGGTAATTACACAGGGGAAAGGATAATGTAATGGGAACTCCTCAGAAGAATCTGATTTGTGGTGAGGGGAGAGAGATAAAAGCTCATTTAGGAACGACATGAACATGCTGCGTAGGTAGCTGTTTATCAGTAAATATCTCCAATGAGATTACGAAAAGCAGTAGCGTAATAAATTAAGTACTTCCTTGTATGGTTACTGTACTGGTAACTCCCCAAAAGAATCTGGATTGTGTTGAGGGAACAGAGAATAAAACTCATTTATGCCCTGCACTTTCGAAGAGGCTAGGCAGCAGTATAACAGGGAGTAAACCTTCTGAGAATAAAAACAGCTGGAGCTTGTTAAGGTAATTACACAAGGGAAAGTATAATGTACTGGGGAACTCCTCAGAAGAATCTGATTGTTGGTGAGGGGAGAGAGATAAAAGCTCATTTTTGAACGACATGAACATGCTGCGTAGGTAGCTGTTTTATCAGTAAATATCTCCACTGAGATTAAGAAAAGCAGTAGCTTAATAAATTAAGTACTTCCTGGTATGGTTACTGTACTGGTAACTCCCCAAAAGAATCTGGATTGTGGTGAGGGAACAGAGAAAAAAGCTCATTTAGGACCTGCACTTACGAAGGGGGTAGGCAGCTGTATATCAGGGAGTAAACCTTCTGAGAATAAAAAACAGCTGGAGCTTGTTAAGGTAATTACACAGGGGAAAGGATAATGTACTGGGAACTCCTCAGAAGAATCTGATTTGTGGTGAGGGGAGAGAGATAAAAGCTCATTTAGAACGACATGAACATGATGTGTAGGTAGCTGTTTATCAGTTAAATATCTCCACTGAGATTAAGAAAAGCAGTAGCTTAATAAATTAATTCCTTCCTGGTATGGTTACTGTCACTGGTAACTCCCCAAAAAGAATCTGGATTGTGGTGAGGGAACAGAGAAAAAAGCTCATTTAGGATCTGCATTTACGAAGCGGGTAGGCAGCTGTATATCAGGGAGTATCCCTTCTGAGAATAAAAACAGCTGGCGCTTGTTAAGGTAATTACACAGGGTAAAGGATAATGTACTGGGAACTCCTCAGAAGAATCTGATTTGTGGTGAGGGGAGAGAGATAAAAGCTCATTTAGGAACGACATGAAAATGCTGCGTATGTAGCTGTTTATCAGTAAATATCTCCACTGAGATTAAGAAAAGCAGTAGCTAAATAAATTAAGTACTTCCTGGTATGGTTTACTGTACTGGTAACTCCCCAAAAAGAATCTGCATTCTGGTGAGGGAACAGAGAAAAAAGCTCATTTAGGACCTGCACTTACGAAGGGGGATAGGCAGCTGTATATC
The DNA here is from genome assembly GCF_023159225.1 of Perognathus longimembris pacificus. Lineage (NCBI taxonomy): Eukaryota > Metazoa > Chordata > Mammalia > Rodentia > Heteromyidae > Perognathus > Perognathus longimembris. The sequence continues at coordinate 6,968 of NW_025956662.1, read as the reverse complement.
AGGGAGTATCCCTTCTGAGAATAAAAACAGCTGGAGCTTGTTAAGGTAATTACACAGGGGAAAGAATAATGTACTGGGAACTCCTCAGAAGAATCTGATTTGTGGTGAGGGGAGAGAGATAAAAGCTCATTTGGGAACGACATGAAACATGCTGCGTAGGTAGCTGTTTTATCAGTAAATATCTCCACTGAGATTAAGAAAAGCAGTAGCTTGGTAACTCCCAAAAAGAATCTGGATTGTGGTTAGGGAACAGAGAAAAAAAGCTCATTAAGGACCTGCACTAGGAAGGGGGGTAGGCAGCTGTATAATTCAGGGAGTAAACCTTCTGAGAATAAAAAACAGCTGGAGCTTGTTAAGGTAATTACACAGGGGAAAGGATAATGCACTGGGAACTCCTCAGAAGAATCTGATTTGTGGTGAGGGGAGAGAGATAAAAGCCTCATTTGGGAACGACATGAACATGCTGCGTAGGGTAGCTGTTTTATCAGTAAATATCCCCACTGAGATTAAGAAAAGCAGTAGCTTGGTAACTCCCCAAAAGAATCTGGATTGTGGTGAGGGAACAGAGAAAAAAGCTCATTTAGGACCTGCACTTACGAAGGTGGTAGGCAGCTGTATATCAGGGAGTAATCCTTCTGAGAATAAAAGCAGCTGGAGCTTGTTAAGGTAATTACACAGAAGAAAGGATAATGTACTGGGAACTCCTCAGAAGAATCTGATTTGTGGTGAGGGGAGAGAGATAAAAGCTAATTTAGGAACGACATGAACATGCCTGTGTAGGTAGCTGTTTATCAGTAAATATCTCCACTGATATTAAGAAATGCAGTAGCTTATAAATTAAGTACTTCCTGGTATGGTTTACTGTACTGGAAACTCCGCAAAAGAATCTGGATTGTGGTGAGGGGAACAGAGAAAAAAGCTCATTTAGGACCTGCACTTACGAAGGGGGTAGGCAGCTGTATATCAGGGAGTAAACCTTCTGAGAATAAAAACAGCTGGAGCCTATTAACGTAATTACACAGGGGAAAGGATAATGTACTGGAACTCCTCAGAAGAATCTGATTTTTGGTGAGGGGAGAGAGATAAAAGCTCATTTAGGAACGACATGAAAATGCTGCATAGGTAACTGTTTATCAGTAAATATCTCCACTGAGATTAAGAAAAGCAGTAGCTTAATAAATTAAGTACTTCCTGGTATGGTTTCTGTACTGGTAACTCCCCAAAAGAATCTGGATTGTGGTGAGGGAACACAGGAAAAAGCTCATTAGGACCTGCCCTTACGAAGGGGGTAGGCAGCTGTATATCAGGAAGTATCCTTCAGAGAGTAAAAAGAGCTGGAGCTTGTTAAGGTAATTACACAGGGGAAAGGATAATGTACTGGGAACTCCTCAGAAGAATATGAGTTGTGGTGAGGGGAGAGTGATAAAAGCTCATTTAGAAACGACATAAACATGCTGCGTATGTAGCTGTTTATCAGTAAATATCTCCAGTGAGATTAAGAAAAGGAGTAGCTTAATAAATTAAGTACTTCCTGGTATGGTTACTGTACTGTTAACTCCCCAAAAGAATCTGGATTGTGGTGAGGGAAGAGAGAAAAAAGCTCATTTAAGACCTGCACTTACGAAGGCGGTAGGCAGCTGTATATCAGGGAGTAAAACCTTCTGAGAATAAAAACAGCTGGAGCTCGTTAAGGTAATTACACAGGGAAAGGATAATGTACTGGGAACTCCTCAGAAGAATCTGATTTGTGGTGAGGGGAGAGCGATAAAAGCTCATTTAGGAACGACAGGAACATGCTTCGCAGGTAGCTTTTATCAGTAAATATCTCCACTGAGATTAAGACAGCAGTAGCTTGGTAACTCTCCAAAAGAATCTGGATTGTGGTGAGGGAACAGAGAAAAAAAAGCTCATTTAGTACCTTCACTTACGAAGGGGGAGGCAGCTGTATATCAGGGAGTAAACCTTCTGAGAATAAAAAGAGCTGGAGCTTGTTAAGGTAATTACACAGGGGAAAGGATAATGTACTGGGCACTAGTCAGAAGAATCTGATTTGTGGTGAGGGGAGAGGAGATAAAAGCTAATTTAGAACGACCATGAACATGCTGTGTAGGTAGCTGTTTATCAGTAAATAACTCCTTTGAGAATAAGAAAAGCAGTTGCTTAATAAATTAAGTACTTCCTGGTATGTTTACTGTACTGGTAACTCCCCAAAAGAATCTGGATTGTGGTGAGGGAACAGAAAAAAAAGCTCATTGAGGTCCTGCACTTACGAAGGGGGTAGGCAGCTGTATATCAGGGAGTATCCCTTCTGTGAATAAAAACAACTGGAGCTTGTTACGGTAATTACACAGGGAAAAGGATAATGTACTGGGAACTCCTCAGAAGAATCTGATTTGCGGTGAGAGGAGAGATATAAATGCTCATTTAGGAAACGACATGAACATGCTGCGTAGGTAGCTGTTGATCTGTCAATATCTCCACTGAGATTAAGAAAAGCAGTAGCGGGCTGGGGATATGGCCTAGTGGCAAGAGAGCTTGCCTCGTATGCATGAGGCCCTGGGTTCAATTCCCCAGCACCACATATACAGAAAACGGCCAGAAGTGGGCACTGTGGCTCAAGTGGCAGAGTGCTAACCTGAGCAAAAAGAAGCCAGGGACAGTGCTCAGGCCCTGAGTTCAAGGCCCAGGACTGGCCAAAAAAAAAAAAAAGAAAGAAAAGCAGTAGCTTAATAAATTAAGTACTTCCTGGTATGGTTACTGTACTGGTAACTCCCCAAAAGAATCTGGATTGTGGTGAGGGAACAGAGAAAAAAGCTCATTTAGGACCTGCACTTAAGAAGGGGGTAGGCAGCTGTATATCAGGGAGTATCCCTTCTGAGAATAAAAAACAGCGGGAGCTTGTTAAGTAATTACACAGGGGAAAGGATAATGTACTGGGAACTCCTCAGAAGAATCTGATTTGTGGTGAGGGGAGAGAGATAAAAGCTCATTTAGGAACGACATGAACATGCTGCGTAGGTAGCTGTTTATCAGTAAATATCTCCACTGAGATTAAGAAAAGCAGTAGCTTAATAAATTAAGTACTTCCTGGTATGGTTACTGTACTGGTAACTCCCCAAAAGAATCTGGATTGTGGTGAGGGAACAGAGAAAATAGCTCTGCATATATTTTAGAGATGAGGCCTTTGTCTGTTGAATGTCCGGTAAAGATCTTCTCCCAGTCTGTGGGCTTTCTGTTTATCTTGAGAGCTATGTCCTTTGCGGTGCAGAAGCTCTGGAGTTTGATGCAGTCCCATTTGTCCAAACTTTCTTTGATTTGTAGCCTTTCAGGGACTTTGTTAAGGAAGTTCTGTCCTGTGCCAAGGAGCCCAAGTGTTTCTCCTACTCCTTCCTTTAGTGTCTTCAGGGTGCCTGTTTTGATTTCAAGGTCTTTAATCCATTTGGAATTGATTTTGGTGCAGGGTGATATATAAGGATCTAGTTTTAGTTTGTTGCATGTGTTGAGACCAGTTTTTGCCAGCACCACTTGTTAAAGAGTCTATCTTTCTTCCATACTATTGTTATAGCTCCTTTATCAAAGATTAAGTAGGCATAGTTCTGTGGGTTTAATTCTGGGTCTTCAATTCTGTTCCATTGGTCTTCAGGCCTGTTCCGGTGCCAATACCAAGCTGTTTTTATTACTATAGCTTTATAATTACCTTCTTCCCAAAACAAAACTGCAAAGAAACCAATATCCCCCCTCATCAAGTGGGCTAAAGACTTGCAAAGAAACCTTCTCTGATGAGGAAATGAGAATGGCCAATAGACATATGAAAAAATGCTCTACATCACTGGCCATAAAGGAAATGCAAATGAAAACAACCTTGAGATTCCATCTCACCCCAGCAAGATGTCATATATCAAGAAAACTAATAATAACAATTGTTGGAGGGGATGTGGCCAAAAGGGAACCCTACTTCATTGTTGGTGGGAATGTAAACTGGTTCAGCCACTCTGGCAAGCAGTATGGAGATTCCTCAGAAGCCTCAATATAGAACTCCCCTATGACCCAGCAGCCCCACTGTTGGGTATCTACCCAAAAGCCCACAAACAAAATCACAGTAATGCCACCAGCACAACAATGTTCATCGCAGCACAATTTGTCATAGCGAGAAGCTGGAACCAACCCAGATGCCCCTCCATAGAGGAATGGATCAGGAAAATGTGGTTACAATTTACACAATGGAATATTATGCCTCTATCAGAAAGAATGATATTGTTCCATTTGTAAGGAAATGGAAGGACTTGGAAAAAGTTATACTAAGTGAAGTGAGCCAGACTCAAAGAAACATGGACTCTATGGCCTCCCTTATTGGGAATAATTAGTACAGGTTTTAGGCAAGCCAGAGCAGAGCATCAAAAGGCCCAATAGCTATACACTTAGAAAAAAATAAGAGGATGCTAAGTGAAAATGAACTCCATGTTATGGAAACAAGTGATATATCACAGTTGTAACTACTTTCAACGTCCTAGGTGTATGTGTAGTTTCTATTATTGATGATGTTTTGTATCACCTTCCTATGTTTGTACATACACTAATCTCTGTAATCTTATCTGAGTATATTGGAAACCGTGTTTACTGGTATTGGAAGTAGGAAATTCAAAGGGAATACAAATTCGAGAGACACAGGGTAAAAAAAGAGAAATAACTACAAAAGCAATACTTGCAAAACTGTTTGGTGTAAGTGAACTGAACACCTGGGAGGGTAGAGAAAGGGGGGGAGGGAGGAGGCCATGAGGGACAAGGCAACAAACAGTACAAGAAATGTATCCAATGACCAACGTATGATACTGTAACCTCTCTGTACGTCAGTTTAGATAATAACAATTTAAGGAAAAAAAAAAAAAAAGAAAAAAGCTCATTTAGTACCTGCACTTACGAAGGGGGTAGGCAGCTGTATATCAGGGAGTAAACCTTCTGAGAGTAAAAACAGCTGGAGCGTGTTAAGGAAATTACACAGAGGAAAGGATAATGTACTGGGACTCCTCAGAAGAATCTGATTTGTGGTGAGGGGAGAGAGATAAAAGCTCATTTAGCGCTTGCAATTACGAAGGGGGTAGCAGCTGTATATCAGGGAGTAAACCTTCTGAGAATAAAAACAGCTGGAGGCTTGTTAAGGTAATTACACAGGGGAAAGGATAATTGTATTGGAACTCCTCAGAAGAATCTGATTTGTGGTGAGGGGAGAGAGATAAAGCTCATTTAGGGAACGACATGAAAATGCTGCGTAGGTAGCTGTTTATCAGTAATTATCTCCACAGAGATTAAGAAAAGCAGTAGCTTAATAAATTAAGTACTTCCTGGTATGGTTACTGTAATGGTAACTCCCCAAAAGAATCTGGATTGTGGTGAGGGAACAGAAAAAAAAGCTCATTGAGGTCCTGCACTTACGAAGGGGGTAGGCAGCTGTATATCAGGGAGTATCCCTTCTGAGAATAAAAACAACTGGAGCTTGTTACGGTAATTACACAGGGAAAAGGATAATGTACCTGGGAACTCCTCAGAAGAATCTGAATTTGCGGTGAGAGGAGAGATATAAATGCTCATTTAGGAACGACATGAACATGCTGCGTAGGTAGCTGTTGATCTGTCAATAATCTCCACTGAGATTAAGAAAAGGCAGTAGCGGGCTGGGGGATAATGGCCTAGTGGGCAAGAGAGCTTGCCTCGTATGCATGAGGCCCTGGGTTCAATTCCCCAGCACCACATATACAGAAAACGGCCAGAAGTGGGCACTGTGGCTCAAGTGGCAGAGTGCTAACCTTGAGCAAAAAGAAGCCAGGGACAGTGCTCAGGCCCTGAGTTCAAGGCCCAGGACTGGCCAAAAAAAAAAAAAGAAAGAAAAGCAGTAGCTTAATAAATTAAAGTACTTTTCTGGTATGGTTACTGTACTGGTAACTCCCCAAAAGAATCTGGATTGTGGTGAGGGAACAGAGAAAAAAGCTCATTTAGGACCTGCACTTAAGAAGGGGGTAGGCAGCTGTATTCAGGGAGTATCCCATCTGAGAATAAAAACAGCGGGAGCTTGTTAAGGTAATTACACAGGGGAAAGGATAATGTACTGGGAACTCCTCCAGAAGAATCTGATTTGTGGTGAGGGGAGAGAGATAAAAGCTCATTTAGGAACGACATGAACATGCTGCGTAGGTAGCTGTTGATCTGTCAATATCTCCACTGAGATTAAGAAAAAGCAGTAGCTTAATAAATTAAGTACTTCCTGGTATGGTTACTGTACTGGTAACTCCCCAAAAGAATCTGGATTGTGGTGAGGGAACAGAGAAAATAGCTCTGCATATATTTTAGAGATGAGGCCTTTGTCTGTTGAATGTCCGGTAAAGATCTTCTCCCAGGTCTGTGGGCTTTCTGTTTATCTTGAGAGCTATGTCCTTTGCGGTGCAGAAGCTCTGGAGTTTGATGCAGTCCCATTTGTCCAAACTTTCTTTGATTTGTAGCCTTTCAGGGGACTTTGTTAAGGAAGTTCTGTCCTGTGCCAAGGAGCCCAAGTGTTTCTCCTACTCCTTCCTTTAGTGTCTTCAGGGTGGCCCTGTTTTGATTTCAAGGTCTTTAATCCATTTTGGAATTGATTTTGGTGCAGGGTGATATATAAGGAATCTAGTTTTTAGTTTGTTGCATGTGTTGAGGCCAGTTTTGCCAGCACCACTTGTTAAAGAGTCTATCTTTCTTCCATACTATTGTTATAGCTCCTTTATCAAAGATTAAGTAGGCATAGTTCTGTGGGTTTAATTCTGGGTCTTCAATTCTGTTCCATTGGTCTTCAGGCCTGTTCCGGTGACAATACCAAGCTTTTTTTATTACTATAGCTTTATAATTACCTTCTTCCAAAACAAAACTGCAAAGAACCAATATCCCCCCTCATCAAGTGGGCTAAAGACTTGCAAAGAAACTTCTCTGATGAGGAAATGAGAATG
>NW_025956661.1:0-33363 GCF_023159225.1 Perognathus longimembris pacificus | reverse complement strand
ATTTTGAGTGTTGTCTCTCAAATCTTTAAGCTGGGTAGCTATCTTTGCATTTGACACTTGAGGTTCATTTATCTTTCTATTTGTGGATGCCATAAAATTCTCCATTAATTTTTGCTTTGCCTCCTAATGCTCTAGAATAATTGACTGAAGAGATTCAAACTTTTCATTTATCATGTTTATCAGTAGACTTTATAGAGCATTTTGAGGGTTCTCATCTATGTCTTTGATTGCCTGATCTGCTTCCTGCTTGTTTTGAGTGGAGGATAAGACTTCTTGTTTGCCATCTTTCTTGTGTTCCTTCTGCCCATTGGGTTGGGGATGCCAGTCTACCAGCACGCTGTCTCTGCAATTTCAGCCCGTCTGTGCTCAGCCTGCGATCTGTATGTTCGCTGCCTTCTGGAGAATTTGTCCCTGGTCTTCGTTGAGCTGCGCAGGGTGCGCGGCGTGGTGCTGCTGCCTGCACTGGCGCGGCGTTGGGACTCTGTCCAGAGCTCGAATCTGTGTTTTCAGACCAGCTTCATTGATTTTTCCTTCCTGGCCTGAATCCCTGTACTGTTAGAACTTATTTGAGCTTTCTATCTAGCGGTAAAAGTTTCTCTGGGGTGGGAAAACTGCGCTGTTGGAGGGAGCTCAGCTAAGGCACTGTTTCTCCTCCGGCATCTTCCTCCAATCTCCCACTTTTTTTTCTTATTTCCCCATGTTGCAGACCTTGTGAGTCTTTATATCTTTTCAGGTTGATCTGTTGGTGAACTATCAGCAGATCTTTTCTTGGGATTAATTATGCTATTTAGTGTTATATATGTTCTATAATATTTCTCTTTCCTCTCCTGCAATTTTGTCCTTATCATTCACATCTCTTGCAGGATGGTCACTACTTAGCAGTCTGTTAAGAATATTAGGATGGTTTGGGGAAGAGTTGAACTCAACATCTGATATTTTACCTATGTACAGTGTTCCTATATTTTTAAGACTGATAGACTATTTCATAGTGTAAAATAGAAAAAAGAATTAATAATATTTAAGCCACTTGCTTTGCTTTCTCTGAGGCCAGGGAGATCTATTTGGCAAAGACTGATAGTATTATGTGTATATGTGTGTATGTATATATGTATTTTGCTGCTCCTGGGTCTTAAACTCAGGGTCTGATAATTATACATGAGCATTCCTGCTCAAGTTAGCAGTCCACCACGTGGGACACAGCTCCCTTTTGTGGTTTTTTTTTTTTTTTGGTAGTTATTTGGTAATAAGAGTCATGGACTCTCCCATCAGAGTAGGCTTTTAACCTTGAACCTCAGGTGGTCTATCTGCTGAGTACTTAGGATTACAGGTGTGAGCCACCAGAATCTGGCTAGTAGTGTTGGGGATTATTATGGCCTGGGAAAGGGCTGCCCTTCCACCAGCCTTGGGACAATGGAAGTCCCTCCCACCTTCTGGCCTCCACCCCTTGGGAGGTGAACACGTGCGTGTCACCATGATGGGGTTGTCCCGCCCACAAAGGAAGTTTCGTGATGTCACTTGATGGACATGCTCCCTAGCCTATGACTGGCCCTTTGGCCAGCCCCCTTTCTTTCCCGCCATTACTTCTATATAAGTGCCCTTCCATATTAAAGTCTTTGAGACACTTCCCACCACCGCAGCGTTTCCCTGATGCCTTCCTTTTCGCCTCTGCCCTTGGTAACATGTGGGGGGACTTGGGGGGAGGGGAAGCATCAGCAACCCTTCCTCAACTTAGCGCAGGTCCATGTGAGCACGCCTTTGGCCTTCCGCTGGCGGAGGGCCAGGCTGAGTGCTCTTTCATAGAGTTTGTGGTTACCATTCTCCCCGTGGGGGGAGAAAGGGATCGTCCAGATCCCAACAAGTAGGGCTTATTTTAAGGGAAACACTGTGATGTTTTAAAGACAAGCATGGAAGTCCAGTTGATTTTCAGAATTAATGGATAACCAAAATTCAGTAAAAGGGGTATCTTCTGAGAAAAGCTTGTGTCCTTCGACATTAACACTTTAAAGCAATTTGTTTTGACTGTGTTTGTAATATTTAAACTGACATTGCATAAAACTCTTGTTTCTTCCCTCAGCATGGACAGGCAAGGTATCAAAATGTTAGGAAATGGACAATGAGGAGGATTTGGATGTTTTGCTACATTTAAACTAACATTGAATTTTTTCCCTACTTCAGAATATGCACAAGTCCTCAAAGTATTGGGAAATGGATGAATAGAAGCAATGTCTTTTGATGGTGTAAGGAGTTTACGATATATATGAGGGTCAGTCTAGGAAAAGGGTATGGATTTTCTCAACTTCATGGATTCTGGTTGTAATTGTTAGTATTGACCTGTGAAGCTACATCCTCTAGTCCAGCCTTTTAAAACACAACAACAACAATTCCTTTTGCAAAGGAAGTAAGGAGTTACAGATTGTCAAAAAAGAGAATTGTGTTCCATACCTTACTTATGAAATACTAATTGTTCCGTATAATACTATGATATTAACAATAACATAATGCAAAGGTAATTTTCTTTCAAGGAGGAAGAAATTTATTTTTGTGAAACATTCTAAACTCTTTGATACCGTTATTTCCATCATGATATAGAAAGTAATTTTCTCCACCTCTACTTTATTCCCTTCAGATATATTCACCTCCTATATAGCACTGAGGAAATCAAATAAATTATGTGTATAAAACACGTGGTCCAAAATGAATTAAATGTTCATTGTATGTAAAGAAACAAAACACTTAGAAATTATTTTAGATGAAAAAAGACTGCAGGGACCACTAAAAAGTCAATGTATATATTTTCAGTTTTTGGAAATGTAAGTGATATAAGGAAATTAGATATATAATGCACTAGAAAATAGATTAAAACATTGGATAGGTTTATAAATTGCTTCAGTCCTGTATTTTGTAGAGTGAGTTGTTGAGGTGTGGGTTGCATGTGTAAATTCTTATGTGTTTGGATAATAAACTATCATCAGGATCAATTGTGTTACTTGGTCTCATTTCATGATGAATCACTTTTCTAGGATTTCAGGCTGGCAAGGATTTGGAATAAAGATATCATATATCAATTAGGCTTCACATATGACTGTTATCACAGCAGGTATGTTATGAGAGTGTTCTCTTAAATTTTTTGCTTTAATGTCTTATTTTTGGTGGTAAGATTGAACCCAAGTATTGTGCATAGTAGGTAAGTTATGTATACTCCATAAGCTACCCTATACTTCTAGTCTATTACTTCTTTTTAAAAGTAGTTATGTATTGTGGAAAGATGTCTCTATGTAGCACTGGATAGTTTGGAAATTGCACTGTGGCCCAGTATGGAGTTGAACTTGTGATCCTACTGCCCTTACTTTCTGCAGCTCCAGCCTCATAACCTTTGTCCTCTAATTGTAGATAGTATGTCTCCCAGAATGGGCAAATAGTTTATGTAGTTTGAAGAGAGATATATCTCTAATCTTGTTCTTTACTACTTGTAATAATGCACAATAAATTGTCATTTACAGGTTTGGATAAATACCTCACACATTATATTGGTTGGTCTGTATAGGCGATAATAGAATTGTCATCTCTGATCATGTATCTTCTCATTATGGTGATGTAAATATTTATTAAGAGGTAGTTGAATTTGAAGACACAGGATTATTTTCCTTCATAATAGTTTCAAAAGTGGCTAATCAGATATGCATGTTTATTGTGTGAAAATGTTCTTTGTTTCTATTACTTCAAAAGTCACATGCAGTTAAGAGGCTCTAATACATTTAGATCAATATCCTGTCATTCTTTTTTAATGCATTAGCAAGTCGTGTTTTCAGTATATGTCAAATTATTCTTGCTAACATCCATTTCCAATCTCAGTCAGGGATATAAGACCGGTGTTTGCTGACATTTCCATTGCTGTTTTCATAAAGCATTTAATTTAATTTTTCCATTTAATTTAATTTTCTTTAATATTATTTAATTACATTCTCTAAATTGAATATGGTAGCTTATGGTGCTGTTTTCTTATGAATGAATTAATTCTACAAACAAATCCATCTATCTAACCTTTGTATAATTGTATTAGTACAAATTCACTATGGGTGATATGTTTCATTGTGACATATCCATTTGTACATAGAACAAATATATGCGGATCATATTTCCTGGCATCTTTCTCTTTGTTATATTAGCTTTTTTCTTATTGTTTTCTTTTATATTGTCAAAGTAATGGAAAGAGTGATTTACAGTTTCATAAACAAGGCAGAGAGTACATGTCTAATCAAACTTGTTTTGTCTTCCCTCATTTTGCTTCTACTTTTCCCCTTCCCCAATTCCTGTCCTCCCCACTGAGTTGTACAATTGGATTATGGCATATAGTTTTACAAGTATTGTGGTTGCATTGGTTTGCCTTTTACCAATCTGTCTCCATTTTGGTGTTTTCCTTCTCTTTCCTAGTTCATATATATATTACCAAGGGTATATAATCCAGCTCCTGAATCACAATCTACCATCATCTATCCTAACATACAGAAGAATGGAAATCAGTGCACTTGCAGGGCTCATGGCTGGTTTTTGTGTTAATTGTATTCTGTGGGAGCACTAAATTTGTCTGTACATCCAAAAAGGGAGAGAAGGAATTTACCTATGATAGTGAACTTTTAAAATTTATACAACTACTGGGTTCTGGCCTGGGTTGGTTTGTGCCTTAAAATAGTGTTCTGGTGTGCTATTGGACTTTCAATACTTCCAATATGGACAAAAGAAAAATGATAAGCCAGGGAATCTCGACTCCCCACTCAAATCAAACCAGAAATAGAGGAGTCAATGAAAAACCTACAGGATAGTCCTCAAAATGCTCCACAAGCACTACTGGCAAATATGATCAATGAAAACATAGAAAGCATGCAGGCAGCCAAACATAAATGCCAGGGGCTAACCAAAGTTATATAGAGGAATTCATGTCCTCCACAAGCTGAAGGCTCAATGAGCTCCAACAGAAGGAAAAGGATACAATGGAAAAATACACTCAGCTACAAGATTGGAGAGAGAGCATTCAGGTCCAAATTAATAAATTAAAGAAATCCATACAGGACCAAAAACTATACCTTACAGATAAAAGCCCTAAAGAATGACCAATCAGAAGGAAACAAGATTAAAAAAAAAAAATAGAAAGTCTGGAATACAGAATAGATGATGCAGAGGAATGAAACTGTGGAAGTGAAGATAGTCTAGAGTTTATAGAGAAGGAATGAAAAAATAATTCATAATCAATCAAAAACCAATAGAGTACAGTTCAGGAGCTCCAAGATACACCAGGAAACTTAGTTTAATGCTAATAAGTATTGAGTTTGACCCAGACAAGGAAATAAATGGTAATTTGTTTATCAGAATCCCGGCAGAGAACTTCACAATATCCAGAAGGATAGACCAATCCTCATACAAAAAGCTTTAGAACCTAAATAGACCAGAGCAGAATAGGTCATCTCATCAACATATTTAAATCCATACAGGATCAACAGAGACATAGGAAAGAATCCTTAAAGCTGCCAGTGGGGAGAAGTCAGTCATATATAACGGAAAGCCATTCAGAGTCACCCCAGATTTCTCTGCAGAGACTATGAAAGCAAGGAGAGCCTGGAATGAGGTATGCCACACCCTAAAGAAAAATAACTACCAACCAAGAATACTGCCCCCAGTTAAACTCTCATTCATAGTCGAAGATCAAATATAAACCTTCCACAGCAAGGAAAAAACTGAAACAGTATATCTCCATCAAACCAGCATTACAGAAAGTCCTTAAAGATGTCCTACATATTAAAAATCAAGAAGATCATGATATTGGCTGAGAATGGAACTCTAAAGAGAAAACCAGGTTGTTAGAGCAACAAGCGGGAAAGCACAGCCCTCAAGAAGACAGATAAAATGAAAGGAACAAACAAAACAAACAAACCCTCAGTAGCAATTCTCAATATTAATGGTCTTAACTCTCCAATTAATTGACAAGTTGGATGAAAAATCAAAATCCATCTTTCGTCTGCCTTCAAGAGACACATCTTGGCTATAAAAGCAGACATTCTAGTATATATAGCATATATACTAGTATCACATAAATTTGATTTCAAATTCCAAGCACTCAGAAAAGACAAAGACAATTAATACATACTAATAAAGGGCTTTCTTCTACAGGAGGACATAATCATCTTAAACATCTAAATACCAAATGTCAGGGCACCCAACTTCATCACACACTACTGACTGTAAAAACATAGATCCAAACACATTGATTGTTGCAGACTTCAACACAACACTGTCACCTCTGGACAGAACAGCATGCCATAAACTTAGCAAAGAAATGTTAGAACTGAACAATAGGGTTCCTCACTTACACTTAACCACCACCGACAAAATATTCCACCCAGCTTCACCAGGATATATATTCTTCTCAGCAGCATATGGAACATTCTCCAAAATAGATCACATTTTAGGACAGAATGCAAATCAGTACAAATTCAGAAATACTGAAATCATTCCTGGTATTCTTTCAGACCACCATGAAAGAAAATTAGAATTCAATTCAAAACAAAAAAGCCACCAAAGAAAAACGCCAACTCATGGAGACTGCACAACACATTGCTAAACTGTCAGTGGGTCATGGAACAAATCAGAACAGAATTCAAATGTTTATAGCATTTAACCAAAATAAGCGCACATAATACCAGCTCCTGTGGGACACAGCAAAGGCATTACGCAGAGGAAAATTTATATCTCTGAGCTCCTACATCAACAAACTGGAGAAATCTCAATCCAGCAATTTAATGAATCACTTAAGATCCTCAAACAATAACAGCAAGCCAAATCCTAAGCCAAAGTTGAAGCTCATAATTAAAATTAAATCCAAATTAAATGAACTAGAGTACAAATAAACAATAGAACTATTCAAGAAAAAAAGAGTTGGATCTTCAAAACAATTCACAAAATTTAAAGCCCCTTAGCAAATCTTACCACAAAGGAAAGAGAGCACACCCAAATAAAATCAGAGATTGGACTGGAAACATCACCACAGAAACAAATAAGATTTACAATATGATAAGCGAATATTTTGCAAACATATGCTAATAAATTTGGGAATCTGGAAGAAATGGAAGAATGCTTTAACCAAGAACATATATGGGGCTAGGGATATGGCCTAGTGGCAAGAATGCTTGCCTGGTATACCTGAGGCCCTGGGTTCAATTCCCCAGCACCACATATACAGAAAATGGCCAGAAGTGGTGCTGTGGCTCAGGTGGCAGAGTGCTAGCCTTGAGCAAAAAGAAGCCAGGGACAGTGCTCAGGCCCCTGAGTCCAAGCCCCAGGACTGGCCAAAAAAAAAAAAAAAAAAGAACATATAACCCACTAAATAGACCCATATCAAGCAAGGGAAATCGTAGTAATAGATCTCACATCCAAGAAGAGCCCAGGTCCAAATGGATTCACAATTGAATTCTGTAAGGCTTTCAAACCAGTGCTCACATCAATACTCCTCTAACACTTCAACGAAATTGAAAGCAAAAGTTGACCACCAAACACTTTCTATGATGCCAGTATAACCCTTATCCCAAAACCAGACAGGGACTCATCAAAAAGAGAGAACTTTAGACTAATTTCTTTGATGATCATTGATGCAAAACTTCTGAGCAAAATTCTGGCCAATCTACTTTAACAAGTCATCAAAAAATTATACACTATGATCAATCTAGATTTATTTCAGGGATGCAAAGATGATTTAGTATACACAAATCAATCAATAAAATTGACCACATCAAGAGGAGCAAGGAGCACAATCATGTGATTATATCTTCAGACATGGGAAAAGTATTTGACAAAAATTCAGCTTTAGAGAAACTAGGATTCCAGGGAACATTGCTGAATATAATAAAAGCTGTATGTGAGAGCTAGCATTTTACATCATGGTGATAAGTTAAGGCCATTTTCTATAAAATCAGGAACAAAGAAAGGATGTCTGCTTTCCCCAGTTCTATTCATCAAAGTACTAGTATTCCTCACCAGAGCAATAGCGCAAGAGACAAAGATAAATTGGATCCATTTAGGGAAAGATGAAGTTAAACTTTCTAGCTCTCTTTGTATGACTCTATATTTTAAAAAAACCCATTGGTTCTACTTCCCAGATACATAGCTAATCCAAAACGTTTAAGTAGCTGGATATAAATAAATCCTCAAAAATCAATGGCTTTCTTTTATACCAACAATATGAAGTCTGAGGGCTGAAATTAGAAAACAACTCTGTTTGCAATAGCTTCAAAAATACAACACACTTATGAATAACCTTAACCAAAGAAGTGAAAAACCTCTATGATGAGAACATTAAAATCCTGAAAAAGGAAATTAAAGGCAGAACTAAGGAAATGGAAAAACCTTCCATGCTCCTTGACTGGAGAATTAACATTTTGAAAATGGCAATATCTACAAACTCAATGCAATACCCATCAATATCCCAACACCATTCTTTAGTGAAATAGAGGAAGAAATCACAAAACCTATATTGAACAAAAAAAATCCTAAGCAGAAAGAACAGTGTATAAAAGGTTAAAGAAAAGGGAAGAGTAAAAAGTAAAATGGAGTGTGAATAACTTCCTAGTGCGATGATGGCATAGGAACCTCAATGAAAGCTTTTGTTCTGTAGGGGATGGGGAGGTGGAAGAAGAGAGATTAATACAGAAGATCATTCAAGGCAAATATTTAACACACGTGTGGGAAATACCATGGTAAAATATCCTTTGGTTTAATTAACACATGCTGAAAAAATAAATCTCATGAAGTTTGGACAGTTGTGGGAATGAAGATGAAAACTGTCAAAGCAATTTATTAAGCCTGGTGAAAGTGTTTTTTGTTTTTCTGGAGTAGGAAGCAGAAAATGGAAGCATGACTCTGGGATAGATTGCTTACAGATTTTGAATGTTCAAATGATGTGCCCACCTCATTTACATACTGTATGTAGAATTTGTCACTGTACAACAGATACCCCCAATGAATCTGCCATCATTGAGAAGTAATGCTGACATGTTTTCAGAAGTTTTTTTTCTAATAAAATATACATTTACAGGCAAAACAGGCCAAGCTTTAACAAATACATGGTTCAACTCTTTCATTAGAGAAATAAGGGGAACATCACTGCATGTGGCTACCACAATTGACAGCAAAACAGCAATTACTGAAATTAATTACTGAAACTGTACCATAAACATCCATGGATGTTTAGCAAGCAAAGGTACAAAACAAATTTGGGCCCAATTAAAATGTCCAAATTAGATTGAATATCCCAATAGCTCTTGATATGGAGAGACATTTTAAGTCTCACTAAGGACTAGAAAACTCTGTCCATGTCAGCATATGTAGAAAAAGCACATGCCCAGGGACATTACATGATGCTGCTGATCCATGCACGTCTTATTCCAAACTGGGGTGTCAAAGTGAAGCTACAGCAAACAAACTTCTTCTCCCACAGGCTCCACTAGTCATCTGCTTCATCTCCCAGGCTCTGTCTTCTCAGACCATGCATTTTCAAGTTCTGAAAAAAGGCCAAAGTCATTTCAAAACAAGTTCTCTTAAGAAATTTTCTGCCCACACTCACTAAAAAAGCAGTAGGTCATCCAAGTATATCCATAGTCAAAACAAAGGTAAAGCTCATAATGGTTCCATAGTATCTATTCCAGGAGCAAGAGGCAGGAGGATGTACTCTGACTCATTATGTGTCATCAACACTGTCCAATGCCAGATCACATGAGGGTATTATAATACATCAATAGATAGATAGGATATGAAAATAATAACAATTTTAGTCCAAGAAGTTATAAACATAAGTAAAAAACAGTTTCAACAAATATAAGCAAATTGGATCCAGCAATAAATAACAAATGACATACACAACTCAACATAATTTATCCCAGATATATAAATCTGGTTGAATTTCTAAAAATGAACACTTCATTCCAACAGCCAATGAACACATCATTCCAACAGCCTCCAAAAGCAAAAATATACCATCGTTGCAATAAGCTTAGAAATAGATGATAAAAATCCCACCTTCATTTCTGATACAAAATAATCATCTTTCCAGCAACGAGGAATAAATGAAAACTAGTTCAAGTCACTCACCAATCTCTAACACACTACAGTAAACAACACTATACTTAATACAGAGAAGCTAGGATCAAGGCAGGGATTCTTTTATATTCCATCATGCAATGAACAATAGAGACAAATGGGTGGATGATTGAATGATATCACGTTCACTGTGAAAGAAACAAAGTCTTATTTGAATAAATAAATGCCAGTATGAATTTCAATATAGAAATTATACAATAAAAAAGCAATCAATAACAAGTGATTATATTTCACAAGGGCGGAATATCACCAAAGTAAATTACTTTCCCACATGCTACCAATGAATGAATGAACTTGAAACTAATGTTATAATATAAATGTTATTAATGGTAAACATGATATGAATATAAATTCTATCACTTATATCAGATTCATGCCAAAAAATGGAGTTCTATGAATCTAATAAATACATAGTATATTTTAAAACATACAAAATCAAATTTGAAATAAACTAGGGGAGGGTAGTCTGCATTTATGAGTAACAAGAATGAAGATTGCCCAGGTATTTCCTCTCATGCCTAGTTTATCTCCATATCTAAAAAAATTTCATTAAAAAATCCCAGCAGGACAGTCTTGTGAATAACAACAATTTTAGTCTAAGTTTCACATGGAAAAACAAAGCAAATATGATATTTAAGAAATATTACTAAGTAACTCCAGAACTCTAAAGGAACTATCAAAGCATGAAGCTACCTAGTCTATGAATTAAAATTATGTGCAGGGCTGGGAATGTGGCCTACTGGTAGAATGCTTGCCTAGCATGCATGAAGTCCTGGTTTTGATTCCTCCATACAACATATAAAGAAAAAGACAGAAATGGTGCTGTAGATCAAATGATAGAGCACTAGCCTTGAGCAAAAAGAAGCCAGGGACAGTGCTTGGACTCTGAGTTCAAGCCCCAGGACTGGCAAAAATAAACCCAAACAAAAACAAGAAAATGAGATACAATCATCAAGACACCATGTTATTGGAAGTAGAGAGGGATATATCCAATGAGTAGAATGGCCTCACATAAACACTGGCAACTACCTTTACTGAAGGAGTAAAGAAACCTTCATTGATATTCTTTTCAAAATAATGGTTATAGAACACTTAGACATCTATGTATAAACAAAACTGAGTTTAGATATAGAACTTATACCTTTAAAATTTTAATTCACAATAAATTATATGATTCAATTAAAAAATGCAACATTGTAGAACTTGTTTAGATAAAGCAGAAAATAAGCTAAGGTGCCTTAGCTTGGAGATGACTTTGTTTTGAATCAACAGGAACAAAATACATGATCTGTGGAATAAGACTTGATAACTAGGGAACCATGTCTCACACCTGTATTACTGGATAATCAGGAAGAGGAGATTTGCAGAATCCCTGAAATTGTTCCCAGGCAGAGCTCATCAACAACACCTGGTCACAGCTGTAAATCCTTGTCATCCAAGCTACATGGTTGCAAAATTCTGGTCAGGACAGGGAAAGAGAGTGTGGGGTAAAAAGTAACAAACTGCATTTTATGTACATTTGAAGATGACATGAAAAACTCCCTGAGAGATTTTGAAAAGTTGGGCATAAGGAAAGAGGGAGAAAGAGACTAAAATATCATATATACCCATGAGGAATAAGATTATGCAACCCCTTAGTATAAGTAGTATTCACTAAATGTGAATGACAGAAAATTAAACATCCGGTGGAAACTGAAGACTGTGAATCATGCCAGAGCCACTAGAGCACTGTCAGTATCATGTGGAGCCCACTGGAACACATCCTGAGTTTCAGCCCACATTAGGTCACACAAGCCCAGCTAATTGAACTGCACAGTTTATTGTAGCCATGGGACTCCAGTCTGACCCAGCACAACCTCAGCCTTGGTTTCAAAGACTGTATCTCCACCACCAGCCCCTGGACAGCACAGCTATTGCCAGGCCATATTCACAATTGAAGCTCTTAAATTACCCAGAGCCAGGCAGAAATCTGGACCCCATAGGAACAGACTCATCATCACCAGCTATGGTGTGAATACTGATGCATCCTTGAGACTGGCTGCTGACAATCTAGCACAACCCAACTTAGCTAAAGAATTATCTTACCAAGAGTTTCTTGAGCAACACAGAGAGAGGTAACAATTCTGTGGGGTTAGAGTAGGGTTAAAGCACAAATGTTTCTCATGGAGATTAGTGCAAGGTTATGAAAACTAGTACTTATGGCTCTACTGTCCAAGACCAGCTGTCAAGGAATGAGTTTCTGGCATAGCAAGCAATTCAGTCCTATACTCAGTTCTGAGAATATAGGGCTTCTATTCCCATACCATGATGTGTGGCCCATTACAGTTGTCTTAGGCCACAAGCCCACTTCAGCAATAGGTAGCCTAGAAAATCTGGGGTTTTAATTTTGACCCAGCATTGGACTGGTGGGCTTTGGCATTGGGTTGTACAAAAGAAATTCATGTCTTCATCTCCATTGTGTGTCTGCCCAGTTCCCAATAGGCTGGTAAATGAATGGCCTCAGGGTCTTCCTAGACCCAGTGGAGAGGAGTTTGGGGAAAAATTATTCACCCTTTCTAGGTATTCTTTTGTTCCTTTCTGAACAATTCAGGTGTGAATTTTGT
Source organism: Perognathus longimembris pacificus (assembly GCF_023159225.1). Lineage (NCBI taxonomy): Eukaryota > Metazoa > Chordata > Mammalia > Rodentia > Heteromyidae > Perognathus > Perognathus longimembris. Next base: position 20,620 of record NW_025956661.1, on the reverse strand, counting down.
AATTCACAATTATGAAAATGATCAAACCAATGGCAGGCTTGTAGTACAGCTTGATGTACTTTCTACCCAGTGCTGGAGCAATGGAAATAAACTACATAACTGTGAGAAATAAGTAGCTTGCTTGAAAAGTCTAATAAAAAGGTATGAAGCCAGCCCAGAAAAATGAGAACAAATACTACAGGCATGTGAGACCCCAGGCCCTATATCCTCTGACACTTATGAAAATTATAACACCTTTTATTATTCAACATAATGTAGCAGGAAGTAACCAGAACAGGCAAATGCTGAAAGAATTTAAATTACGTGTTTTAAGTAAAGTCAAGGAACTAAATACGGAATCTGTATGGGGAAACTCAATATATCTCAATAGAGAAAACCATTTCAAGATGAACTTAAGAGAGACTATATTATAAATAAGATTTATTTAGTGAAATTACATTCAGTGAAATAAAAGGCATCCACAATAGGTTTGGTCAAACAGAAGAGTTAGAAAGCTAGAAGATACTATATAGAAAACAGCAGTTCAGCAAAATTCAAAGCATGGGAAACTTTTAAAAGTATTGAACATGATTTGGAAAGTTTCATGTGTAATACAGGTGGTCAAGAAGCACCTGAGAATGCCAAAGAAATAATAAAAAAAATTAAAAAAAAAACTTCCTAAGCTAAAGATACAGTTGTTCAGACAGAAGTCCAATGGCCACAGTCCCATTTCATATAGTACAAGGATGAATAATCACAGACAAAAGCAAAGAAAATACATCTCTATCAGATAAGTATCAGGCCTATTCTACAGGAAATGCTAAGGGAAATTCAAGCAAAAAAAATGAGAATAAAGGAATGAGAAGGAAAGAAGAGCAATTACACTAGGTGAATACATGTTGAAAGCTGGAGCCAGGAGTCATTGCCTGCTCTCTTGGTCTCACTTTCACCTCCCACCTCATTTCTATAGTCATGAAGGAAAAGAATCATGAAAACTAACACTGGATTTAATGGTAACAATTATACTCTACAATGACTATGTGAATAGCCAATGAATCTAAGGAGAAATTCCAAAGAAATATATGTATTTTCAGCAACATAGAGGAGAGTATGATGGCTGCTAGCTATATTTATGCTTTTTGAGAGAAAAGCACATGCCACAGTTTAAATCAAACAAAGTGTTTTACACTTCCTGGCAATTCACCAGACTCTATAGTTATAGATTTAAGGGGGCCTAGAATATCTGTATTACTTAATCAACCCTGGTGTCTCTGTCAGGCCAATTGACAGCAAATTGTCTTGCCTGAGAGATCATAGATAGCACAGCCAAGTGCAAAGAAAAATGAAGAGAAACAGCACAACGATTTCCCAATATCTGCATTCAAAGTTTTCTCATGAGGGCTGGGGATATGGCCTAGTGGCAAGAGAGCTTGCCTCATATACATAAGGCCCTGGGTTCAATTCTCCAGCACCACATATACAAATAATGGCCAGAAGTGGCGCTGTGGCTCAAGTGGCAGAGTGCTAGCCTTGAGCGGGAAGAAGCCAGGGACAGTGCTCAGGCCCTGAGTCCAAGGCCCAGGACTGGCCAAAAAATAAAAAAAAATAAATAAAAGAAGCCAGGGACAGTGCTCAGGCCCTGAGTTACAAGGCCCGGACTGGCCAAAAAAAAAAAAAAGCTTGCCTGAAAGTTTTCTCATGAGTCTTTATAAAATAATCCCCCAAATCAAGATGCTGAGAAAACAGTTGGTCATGAAGGAAATAACGTGACAAAGAAGGAGAGTCCATAGGAAGAGTCCTCAGAAGAAATTACCACAGAAGTGAAACATCAAGAATTGGCAGTTGCCTTTTCTGTGAATGAGGGGAAACTTCTGAGGGAAATAATCAAATGGAAGAGTCTTCTGAGAAAGTTCTATCTTTTCTCTCAGAAAATATAGATTCTGTATTCAGTGCTTCTGACTGCCATGAGAAAAGAGTTACTCAGACTCATTTCCAGTGACACTGAAGAGATTTTCTCACAGAAGCATCCCTGAAAATGTAGATGAAGACACCGAAGTCACAGAAGGTGAGCCAGAATAAAATAGTAATATCTTAACCATTTACATTGCAAATGGAATTATGTTTATGGTGTTTCAAATTTTTATGTACTTAAGTGGAGCTTCAGCTTTACAAGAGAACAGGAAGTAAAATAAAGTACTTTAAGATTAAGTTCTCTCAGGTGTTTTGAGTCCTTATGAGTGGGATGGGTGCCTACCAAAACCATTGCTAGGCTTATAGTTGTTTTTGGTTTTTCCTCCTGGTATTTGAAAATAACCACAACATCTTTTAAATTTCATTATCTTAAAGCAGTTATACAAAGGTTTACCTCAAACTTGTCAGTTTATGAATACAGTGCACCTTGATGATACGAACTCTTCATTCAATCTTCAGGGTCTCAAGCCCACTAATCCCCTTTTTAAAAATTCCATCTTCAGGGCTGGGGATATAGCCTAGTGGCAAGAGTGCCTGCCTCGGATACACGAGGCCCTAGGTTTGATTCCCCAGCACCACATATACAGAAAATGGCCAGAAGCGGCGCTGTGGCTCAAGTGGCGGAGTGCTAGCCTTGAGCGGGAAGAAGCCAGGGACAGTGCTCAGGCCCTGAGTCCAAGGCCCAGGACTGGCCAAAAAAAAAAAATTCCATCTTCACGTATATACATTGAATTTTATTCTTATGTTCTCTCATGCCTTCTTTTTACATTTGTCTACCCTTCTCCTATTGATCTGATAATCCCCTGGCCCCTGCAATGACACCTTAGATTCTAGCATATTAGTATTCATTACACCATTTCTATTCTTCCCTGACTATATGATATTTTAGTCAATATTTTCATGTATACATGCATGTTGCACCTATACAGTTATATAGATATGGATGTATATATATGTATATATATCTATATATGTATATTTATATATTATTTCCAGCTTTCACATATGAGATTGAACACACCTCCATTTCTCTTCATTTGACCATGGTCTCATACTTCCTAATGGATCAGTGCATATATGCATACTTAGATATATCTATATAGAGAGGTCTAATGTATATAAAGAGAGATCTCTATAGATGCTGAAAGATACATATCTGTATTTATATACCCAGATAGATTTACGTAAGTCACATTTTTTTGATCCATTTGTCCAGTAGAAGGCTTTAGGGCCATTTCATGTAGTTCAACAATGAAAATGGTTATACAGGTGGCTTTATTGTATTCTGTCTTGGCATCTTTTTGATAAATGCCTAAGAGGGATAATCACTAGATCATAGAGTAGTTCTATGTTTGGATTTTGAGGAACCTCCACATGATTTTACACAGGGGTTGCAGAAGGTTACATTCCTACCACCAGTGTATTAGCGTTCTCTTCCTCACATCCTTGCAAGCATATGTTGTTTGAAATTTTGAAGACAGACATTCTTATTGGGGAACGACGGAATCTCAGTATTACTTTGATTTGCATTTCCTTTGTGGCCAGAGTATTCTTCATGTACCTCTTGGCCTTCTTTATTTCTTCTGAGAAGTTTCTCTTCAAGTATTTGGCCCATTTATTAAATCACTGACTCTTTGTAAATTTAATTCTATGTCTGCATAATATGGAAATTATTTTTCTATCCACTACAGAAGTGGTAAAAATATTCCACTATTCTGTGTGCAATATCTACGAATGCCATATGCATCAATATTCCAATGACATTTTTCACTGAGTCAGAGAAAGTGATAGAAAAATTCATATGGGATCACAATAGTACTCAATTTGCAAAACAATCTGTGAGGGTGTAGATAACAAGAAGCCGTGCAGTAGATACTATCCCAGACTTTGATCTTTATTACAAAAGTGCAGGAGCAAAACAACTTGATAGTGATATGAAAATAGACTTTCAGACTTGTTTTTGTTGGAAAAGACAACATCTTTCTTAGTATAGCTCCAGAGACTCAGCCAATCATAGAATTGATGAATGTGAAGTCATCAAGAATGTGAAGTCATCATTTCTTTACAGAAAATGAAATTGTTAATATGCTAAGAAGCTTTGAAAGTGTTTAACCTGTGAAGAGATTATAATTTGAAGGCCCATTTAAAGATGATTTACTTTCTGCACGCTACTCCAAGCAGAAAATGTATTTTTTTTCGGGGTCTTATGAACAATGAGTACTGAAGATACAAGCAATGACCAACGACATTAAGATGTTAATCTATAAGAATCTCGGAAGAACTGGTCAGCTTCTAAACTTTTGTTTGTTTTGCCAAACATTGTGGATGTTACTCATTTGTTTCTAAAGCACCCTTGGAGATAGGCAAATGTCAATGGAAGGAAACCATACACTATAGAGAAGAATTCATTTTACTTTTCTAATGAAGCAAAATGACTGATGCTAGAGGTGCATAAACTCACTATATTTGTTGCCATTTTGAATGCATTCTGTCACATATATTACATAAATACATATATACACACAGAGACACACTCAGACATACATATACAAATACACATAAACATACATGCATGAGTCCTGCAACTGGAACTCTGGGCCAGGGATGGTATATGTGCTTTTATGCTCAACACTGGTGTGCTAACATTTGAGCCACAGTTCTAGCACCACTTACTGTTTTTTTCATTTCATATTTAGAGATAATATTCCCATAGACTTTCTTGCCTGGGCAGGCTTCAACCTGTTATCCTTATCAGCCTCCTTAGAAGATAGTATTTATAGATGTGAGGCATTGGAACCTGGCTTGTACTGTATTTTTCATCGAATCAACAAAGTGATTATGTTAGTAAATGTTATTTCCACATTTTCATATTTAAAGTCATGCAAGCTTTACCTTCTCAGACAAAAGTATCAAGTGTTCAATTGTACTTTCAGATAGAATTTGAATAATTGTATAACAGATTTTGCAGCATGTTGTTAAGTGTTCACTGCCTTTGAAGTGGTATCTAATTGGACCATTTCTTTGTGTAAAATGATTGCTTGGATATTGACTGCACTAGTCATATAAAGCAATAAGTATTAATGTTATGATTTATGTATTTATGAAAATACAAGGTAATTTCTTTTTAAGTTCATTAGCTGTAAGTGCACTGATGAACCCACACAAATGGAGGCTCTTTCTGATATTATACCCTATTTTTTAGGTGACTGGGAGGGATACCGTATGTTTTCAACTTTGACTAGTTACATTATTATGATTAAAATACCAAAATGATCAAGCTCACTTATGATACATCTGATAGTTGCAATAAATACAAAATCCTGGTTTTCTCTACTTAAAATAAAAATCTCAAACATTGTATTCTTTCAATAGTGTTGGAGAAACTCAAACTACTGCAACTTTAAGTATAGACTCCTGTTGTTGTGATGATCTATTACTTTCTTTCTTTTTACTTGGCAGGGCTAGAAAGGAATGGGATCCCAGAAGGTATCCCTGGTCCCTGATCTCTGCACTGGGCCTAAATAATGTGAAAACCATCTTCATAATTTCAATGTATTTTCAGGTACACATCTGTGGGCTCATCCTGAAGCTCACGATGGCTCTTTATGTTCCCTACTGACTCCAGCAGCCATGATTAGGAAGGCATGAGCTGTACCTTCCCCTCTCCCCACGGCAAACACACACATACACTAACCCCTCATGCTGTCTTGATTCCACACCAAGGAAGCACTGCACAGTGGACTTCCCTGTGGATGAATACCATTTAGTGTGCTGTGCACCATGGTGCAGGGACCACCATTGAAAGTTGGGACACATGGAGGAGAGAGCCTTTTATCAACCACCCAGGGCATCATGTATTGAGTACTGTAAGGGGATAGTTGAAGGGCCTTTGGGAGGCAGAGGTTGGGTGCTATTGGGGGCAAACAAGTACAAGGCCTCTGGGAGGTAGTAATTTTCCTCAGGAAAGAAGACAGAAGTTCATTCAAAGAGCAGTAAGTGATTTCTGGAGAAATTTTTGAACTGTGCTAGCTGGCCCCTAGGCACTCTCAGTGACCACACTTAACCTTTTTCCTGGCCTCTTTTCCCACCACATATCCCTGTGCTTAACTCTTCCTGAGCCTAGGGACTGGAATCCTGCCTGGGTCCACCCAGAGGGTGCCTCTCCTGGTACCACACGGTAGCCCTACCAGTGATCTCAGCAGATACAGCTGCTCCTGGACAGTAGATGCCCTACAAACCCACAAACGCAGACACTTTTTCTTTGTGTTTAAGATCTGCAAGTGTCTTGCTTTGTCCTCAAACTGTCACATATTTGTGGCACAGAATAATTTGATACATATCTGCATGTGCAATGATCAAAAGCAAGGGATAATGAACATTTCTACATCTTCTAATACTTACCATTTCTTTGGTAGTAACCTCTAGACTCTTCTATATACTTACCTTAAGAGGTATCATAAGAAGATGTCACCTGTCATCACTCCACTGGTGCTACCAGTGGACCCTTCCTTCTTGATTTTTTGGTACCCTTGGAAAGGGAGTTGGACCCCAGTTCACTCTAGCACCTTTCATTTCTCTAGTTGCTGACATGGCTTTCCTTCTGTCTTACCTTTAGGCAGAATGAAGGGCCAGGGCCTGTCTGTCCAGCCACACTTGGCACTCAGCCAGAGGCCAGCTGCCCTGGGATACTAAGGGTCTATTAGGGAGAGTTGCCAGGCCTTCTAGCAAATGTCTTCATCTGTGTGTGTGCTGAATTTGAGGACCTCAGGCAACCAGTTGCTATTGTATACCTATACTCCCAGCCTCCACCTGTCAGCACCACAGACAATTCCAGTGTCTAAGAGCAGTCGAGGAACCTCATCCAGTCCAGTCTAGACTCCTCCACAATCTCTACCTTCAGCTTCTTCTTAGGCAAGAGGAATGTCTCCAGTTGTCTGGTCATTTTTGGTCTGCTGGCCACAGAGAAGGGCAACACCAGTAACACCCAATATTAAAGCCACATCAAAATCATGGTAGGCCCCTCAAACAGGGCTATACACCAGGCCAGGAAAATAAGCACTGCCATCAGACAAAGACAGCTCATTGCCTCCCGAGCTGTTGCCCCATGCTTCCTTAGCTCCCTCTAGTTACCATGTTGACAGAGGTCAGAGATATAGCAGGTGACTACATTTGGTGCAGTTGGCTCAGTCCTTTGGAACAAACATGATTAACATAGAAGATGCTGAGGTGGCCAGCCACCTTCCAGGAGCTAAATCCTGGGAAGTGAGTTTATTGTTGGTCCTAGAGCTTAAACTCAGGGCCTGAGTGCTATTCCTAAGCTTTGGTGCTGAGGGCTACCACTCTACCATTTTGGGCCACAGCTTCATTTCCAGTTTTTCGTCTGGTTTATTTGAAATAAGAATCTCAGACACTTCCTGCCTGGGCTGGCTTCAAACCAAAATCCTCAGGCCTCAGCTTCCTTACTAGCTACGATGATAGGCATGAGCTACCAGCACTTGGCTTAGAAAGTAAGTTTTAAGAACTCAGTAAATGAGTTTGGAACCCAAGCTTTATGCTGGCTGACAGTGGGTGATTGCAGAGCTTCCTAATGAAGGGAAGTACATAGGTGGTACACAGTGATCTGGTTTGTGCAGGTGTGGTAAGGAAGGAAGGTGGTGGTGTGAAGATGATGGTGTGTCACACCTGGAGCATTTGCAGTGCCTTCAGAGGTCCACATAGTCTTCTGCCTGTGTTCATGGAGTAGGAGTCTATGCTGTCACTAGTGCTTCTCTCTATGTTCTCCATGCTGTTCTTCTGTGGGAACTCAGACTGGGACCCCACAATACAATATTGATGCATCCAAGGTCAGGTCCAGTACTCCCTGGAATATAACCTGGGCTCCCTGAGATCCTGGCCCATTGCCTAAGAAAAGGCTAAGCACTGCAGGTGTTGCACCAACATTTCAGTACCCACCCATTTATTCACTTCTTCCATAAAATATCACCCCTCCAACCACCCAGTTTAAGTCTTACTCTATGAATGTATTTCCAAGATTCTGGAAAATCTCCACCAAAGGTTCCAGACACCCCTCATACCTTTCTAATTTTCTTCAGTCACTCATAGTTGTATCCTGGTCACCTAGGACTCAAACTCATGACAATCACTTCACTAGCACTCAGTAAATCCGAGTAGGAGTCTTTATTTTGCTGTAACCCGAGTGTGCTCTCCACCATTGGGATGGTAAAGAACAGCAATGAGCCACCACAGGGCTGGGTGTTTAGAAGTTATGCATTCTACAGCACATGGTCATGTAGCACAGATGCAGGCGTTTAATGCATGGAGTAGAGCAAGTCACAAATGGGATAGGCAAGCCATTTATAGAAGCAGAATTTTGTGGTCAGGGTGTACTAAAACCAACTTTATTTTAACAATTGTTGCCAATATTTCCCTAATATCAACCCTGCAAGCATGAGTGGACTAAAACAATCCAGTACTTGATCATAAGTGGGCCAACCTGAGTCACCGTGACATTTCTGTAACTACTACAATGGTTGCTACCTAGATACCATGAGGAGCAAGGAACAACATACATTTCAAAGTGTCAAAATACAAGGAACTATTTTCATGGGTGGGGTGCAGCCCTCTAGCATGGAGTCATCAAAATGGAGTTATAGAAGCATAAGAGTAAGCTCTTAAGGCCGTGAAATTTACAAGCCCTATTGTTTCTAGAAGCTTAGGAGCTGCACTCTTCCTTGCTGCCTGCCATGAAATCCCTAGATGTTGGCACACAGTTGCTACCCCCCCCCTTCCACATCCACATTAGGAAAAGACATGGTTCAAGAATGCTTTTTATGGGGTTGGGATATGGCCTAGTGGCAAGAGTGCTTGCCTCATATACATGAGGCCCTGGGTTTGATTCCCTAGCACCACATATACAGAAAACGGCCAGAAGTGGCGCTGTGGCTCAAGTGGTAGAGTGCTAGCCTTGAGCAAAAAGAAGCCAGGGACAGTGCTCAGGCCCTGAGTCCAAGCCCCAGGACTGGCCAAAAAAAAAAAAAAAAGAATGCTTTTTATGCTTTGGCTTTGTTAAGTCCCCACAACTGAGGCAGGATTGGTTCTAGCAGGCGGGCATCTCAGCATTTTAAGGCCTGTGCCCTCCAGACTGTTTCTGAGATCACACTCAGAGCTGCCAAGGTGTCTCAGCCTGAATCAATGCATCTCTCCTCCAAATGTCACATTAAAATGGTGGCCTCCGTATGGTAGGAAGGCCATAGGGATACCAGGTAAAACCAGCAACCACAGGACCAATAAGACAACTACTAAGAACGTAACATGACCATGGTGTAATCCCAGGTCCATCTCTCTAGGAGATCTGGGTATCTGTGTGTGCCAGTATACCTTCCTGAAAGGCCTTTTACATGTGTCAACCACAGCATCCACAACTTTTCACCTAGGAATTTATCTCAGAATTTCATCTGATTCAAATCTATATGGTGAAATGACATGTTCCTTCTAGAGCTCCAAAAAAGAGTAAAAAAGAAGAACCGAAAACCTACATGGAGCCAGAGATTCTCCGGGGCACCCTCCCCCCACCAGCCAACCCTGGCCCAAACAGGGCCAGGCTGGGAAAGGGGAACCCAGCGATCGGCAGACAGGCTGCCAGGAGCGCAGAATTCATATAGCGGGAGACCCCACGGACACAAGGCAGGGTGCGGACCAAGACACACACCGGCAGTGACGAGAAGTTCGGGTCCACACCGGGTTCGGACAAGGGAACCCAGCGCGGCAGAAAGAGGGAACGGGGGAAGCCACCACGACACTTCGCCAACCCCTGAAGGGCCAACGGCTGCGCAGGACACACACACAAAGCAGCAAAAGTGAGTCCCCCATAATCCCTTCCCCCAACGGGAGACCCAAGCCCGAAAAGAAGCTAGATCTCCATCCATCCCCCTCCCCACTCCCAAGGGAACAAAGAACCCCCAAATCAGGCGGGAAGCTCCCATCAGGCGCTGGGAAGCCAGTTTAGCAGGGGAAGGGCGAAACAGTCCCCAAGGCCCCACAGGTTCCTGAGCTGGCAGAACCGGCCCCGTCCCCTTCCCAACAGGGGCCGGGGGACGGCCGGCAGGGCAAGCCCCACCCGAGGCGCCTGGACCTCACAGACTTACAACTAAAATCACAGGCACTGGTGGGCAATACCAGCCCAGCAGGGTTACCTGAGCCTGATCACGTCCCCCCACCTCGCAGCGGAGGCGAGGTCTGAGGGTGCCAAGCCACACCCCGGACAGTCGATCCCACTGGGACCCACACATACCGCCCCGCCAACGGACTCGCGGGAGGGTGCAAGCACAACCCAACAACCCAGGACTCACTCTGGAAGGCATATCCCGCTAAAGTGCATGTTGTAGTAGACAACAGCGCACAGGAGGGCGGGGCCCCCGGCTACAGCGCCCGCTCTGGTAGGCGTGTACCCTGCACTGGTGGGCGGGGCCACAGCGGCAGCACCTGCTGCCGGAGATACACCTACACAGGAGGGAGGAAAGAGCTACAAATCAAACCTGAGAAGCCACCCAGATTTCCAGATGCGCAAATCACAAAGAAACATAACTCAGTTCATCAAAGGACAAGCCAACTCGCCAGCTCCAAAAAGCAGCACAACTGAAGAGGAGATGGAGACTAAAAAAGCAAATGAGGCCATGTTAACAGGAATGAACGAAAGCGTCAGAAACGAAATCAGAAAACAATTCCAGGAGTTTAGAGCGGAAATCTGGAAGGACACCCAGGAAGCCAAGAAAGAAATGGAAGCAAAAATGGATACAATGCAAGCCTCGTTTAAAGAAATGGAAGCAAAAATGGATACAATGCAAGCCTCCTTTAAAGAAAATCTCCACATCCTGAGAATTGAAATGCATGAAAAAATAGATTTAAAATACAACTCTTTAAAGGAAGAAATTTCCACGATCAGAGCTGATATGACAACCATGAATAGCTCTCTGACATCCATAAACTCCACAATTGAAACCATAACACAAAGAGTGGACCATATAGAATCCAGAATCTCTCGCCTGGACGATGAAGCAGCTGACAACAACCAGAAAATGACCACTCTCCAAGAAAAGGTGAAGCTTCAGGGAAGATTAATCCAGGAACTAATGGACAAAGACAAGAGATATAATCTGCGCATAATTGGAATAGAAGAAGGAACCGAATATCAGAACAGAGGGCTTAATCATGTTCTCAATAAAGTTATTGCAGAAAACTTCCCCAATCTTACAGGGGACCCCATCCAGGTAACCGAAAGCCTATAGGACACCTGGCAGGCCAGACCCCAGGAAAACCACCCCAAGGCACATAATATTCAAGACTACATACCTCAAGATTAAAGAGCAAATTCTGAATTCAGCCAAAGCGAAGAAGGAAACTTTTTTCAATGGGAAGAGGATTCGAATAACATCCGACTTATCCACACAAACTTACCAAGCTCGAAGTGAGTGGAAGAACACCATCCAAGTACTCCAGAATAACAATTTACAACCTCAGATCAAATATCCAGCGAAATTGGAGTTCACATTCGAAGGGAGAACCAGATCTTTCCACACCAAAGAGGAGCTAAAGGAGTATGTGAATAAAAAAACAGCCCTACAGTGAATATTAAGAGGGGAACCCCACCCAACAGAGATCGTAAAAGACACACAGACAGAATCAGAAAGAAACTTCAATAGCCAAAGTCCAGCAGAAAGACCAGCTCACTGAAGACAAGAAGAAGAAAAAAGAAAAAAGAGGAAAAAACAGCCCAACAAGAAAATGGAAGGAGAAAAAACACCCTTATCTTTGATCTCTTTAAATATAAATGGCTTAAACTCCCCGATTAAGAGGAGCAGACTGGCAGAATGGATTCGCAAACAAAAAGTTGACATCTGCTGTATACAAGAGACCCACCTTACAGCAAGGGACAAAAACAGGCTTCGAATGAAAGGATGGAGCAAGATCTACAAAGCAAATGCACCCACCAAAACGGCAGGTGTAGCCATTGGACTTCTCTTTAAAGTCCACTCAAAAAGACAAAGAAGGACACTACATATTAATACAAGGAAAAATCCAGAATCAAGACATCACGGTGATAAATGTATACTCACCGAACAAAAGAGGCCTGACATATGTCAAGCAAATTCTCACAGAATTACAGAGCAAGATAGACGCAAACACAATCATAGTGGGTGACTTTAATACTCTTCTCTCTCCAAGAGACAGATCCAACACTCAGAGGATTAGTAAGGGAGCTGAGGACCTAAATAACACCATTTCCCAAATGGATAGAACAGACCTATATAGAAACTTTCACCCTACAGAAACCCAATACACCTTCTTTTCAGCAGCCCATGGTTCATATTCCAAAATAGACCACGTCATAGCCCACACAAAGAACCTCAGCAAATACAAAAGTATTGACATCATCCCATGTATTATATCTGATCACAGTGGATTAAAGGTAACCCTCAACAACAAAGGAAACCACAGACACTATACACACTCTTGGAGGCTAAACCCCATGCTGCTATCCAACACTTGGGCCACAGACCAAATTAAAGATGAAATCAACGAATTCATAAGCCACAATGACAAAGAAAACACATCACAAAGAAACCTATGGGACACAGCTAAGGCAGTATTGAGGGGCAAGATCATTGTACTCAGCACCCACATTAAAAGAATGGAAGCAGAGCAGGTGAATACCCTCACGATGAAACTAAAACAACTGGAGAAACAAGAAATGACAGAATCTAAAACGACTAGGAGGGGAGAGATCACAAAGATTAAAGAAGAGATAAATCTGATTGAAAATAGAAAGACCATTCAACAAATAAATAAGACTAAAAGCTGTTCTTTGAGAAAATAAACAAAATTGACAGACCCCTTGCAAGACTCACAAAAAAAAAGAAGAGAAGAGACTCATATACGTAAAATCAGGGACTCCATTGGAAAAATTACAACAAGTACACACGATATTCAAACAATCATAAGGAGCTATTTCCAAAACCTCTACTCAGCAAAAAACAATAATTTTACAGAAATGGATCAATTCTTACAGAAGTACAAACTGCCCAAACTGAACCAAGAAGAAATAAATCAACTAAATAAACCAATAACTTACGGTGAGATACAGGAGGTAATCAAGAACCTCCCTACTAAGAAAAGCCCAAGCCCAGATGGATTAACCAACGAATTCTACAAAACCTTTAGTGAGGAGCTAATACCAACACTCCTCAAACTCTTCCGCGAAATAGAAACAGAGGGAGAAATCCCAAACTCATTCTACGAAGCTAATATCATACTCATTCCCAAACCAGGCAAAGACCCAACAAAAAAAAGAGAACTACAGACCAATATCACTAATGAACACAGATGCAAAGCTCCTCAATAAAATATTAGCTAACAGGATCCAGAAACTGATCAAGAAAATCATACATCATGACCAAGTAGGCTTCATCCCTCAGTCACAAGGATGGTTCAACATCCATAAATCAATCAACGTAATTCACCACATAAACAGATCTAAAATTAAGAATTACATTGTTATCTCAGTCGATGCCCAAAAAGCCTTTGACAAAATACAACATCCATACCTATTAAAAGCTTTGGAGAGAACAGGAATAGATGGAACATTCCTCAAAACAATAAAAGCCATATACAACAGGCCAACTGCTAATATCATATTAAATGGAGAGAAACTTAAATCATTCCCCCTAAACTCAGGAACAAGACAAGGATGCCCACTCTCCCCACTTCTGTTCAACATAGTGCTGGAATCCCTAGCCATAGCAAGAAGGCAAGAGGAGGACATCAAAGGGATCCACATCGGCAAGGAAGAAATCAAGTTATCCCTATTCGCAGACGACATGATCTTATATCTGAAGGACCCAAAAAACTCAGTACCCAAACTCCTACACCTAATAAACCAATTTGGCAAAGTAGCAGGATACAAAATCAATCCACAAAAGTCAGCAGCTTTTCTGTACACCAGCAATAGACAAACAGAAAAGGAAATTATGGAAACAATTCCATTACAGTAGCCAAAAAAAGAATAAAGTACCTAGGGATCAACTTAACCAAGGATGTGACGAACCTATTCAATGAAAACTACAAAAATCTAATAAGGGAAATCAAAGAAGACACAAGGAGATGGAAAGACCTCCCATGCTCATGGGTAGGCAGAATCAATATAGTGAAAATGGCCATATTGCCCAAATTGTTATACAAATTCAATGCAATACCTATCAAAATCCCAGCCACATTCTTCACTGAAATAGAGAAACCAATCCATAAATTCATATGGAACAGCAAAAAACCTAGAATAGCCAAAGCAATTCTAGGCAAAAAAAATAGTGCAGGAGGTATCACCATACCAAACTTCAAGCTCTACTACAAGGTCATCATAACAAAAACAGCATGGTATTGGTATAAAAACAGATCGGAAGACCAGTGGATTAGAATTGAAGACCCAGAAATAAAACTGCACTCTTACAGCCAACTGATATTCGACAAAGGAGCTAAAGACATACAATGGAATAAACATAGCCTCTTCAACTACTGGTGCTGGGAGAACTGGGCAGCCATATGCAGAAAACTCAAAGTAGACCCAAGCCTATCACCATGCACCAAGATCAACTCAAAATGGATCAAGGACCTCAATATCAGACCTGAATCCTTGAAACTACTGAAGGACAGAGTAGGAAAGACACTAGAACTTATAGGCACAGGAAGGAACTTCCAGAATAGAGTCCCAGGGGCACAACAAATAGGGGAAAGACTCAACAAATGGGACTACTACAAATTAAAAAGTTTCTGCACAGCTAAGGTCATAGCCACCAAAATAGAAAGACAGCCAAGGATATGGGAAAGGATATTTACCAGCACAGCAACAGACAAAGGCCTGATATCTGTCATCTACAGAGAACTCAAAAAACTAAGCCCCTCCAAGCCCAATAAACCTATTAGGAAATGGGCAAAAGAGCTAAAGAGAGACTTCACAAGAGAAGATATAAAAATGGCAAAGAAACACATGAGGAAATGCTCAACATCCCTGCTAGTAAAGGAAATGCAAATAAAAACAACCCTGAGATACCACCTCACCCCAGTTAGAATGGCCTATACTCTGAACTCAGGAAACAACAAATGCTGGAGGGGCTGTGGGGAAAGAGGAACCCTTCTCCATTGTTGGTGGGAGTGCAAATTAGTACAACCACTTTGGAGAACAGTATGGAGGTTTCTCAAAAAGCTCAATATAGACCTACCCTATGACACAGCCATACCACTCCTAGGCATCTATCCTAAACAGCAAAACCCAAGATATCAAAAAGACATTTATACTTCCATGTTTATCGCGGCACAATTCACAATAGCCAAAATATGGAAACAACCCAGATGCCCCTCCACAGACGAATGGATCCAAAAAATATGGTACTTATACACAATGGAATACTACATAGCGATTAGGAATGGTGAAATATTGTTATTCGCAGGGAAATGGTCAGAACTCGAACAAATAATGTTGAGTGAGACAAGCCTAGAACACAGAAAACAAAGGGGCATGATCTCCCTGATATATGACTGTTAACAAAGGGAGACGGAGAGACAGTAGAGACCAAGTCTGTGAACACTGTATATGTGCTTGATACATTGTATATTGCATATGGGTCTACCTGACCTAGACAAGGGATGGAAAAACAGGTTGTAAGATATCACAAGAAATGTACACACTGCCCTACTATGTAACTTCACCCTCTTTGCACAACACCTTGTAAAAAAATTTATGTTCAATTAATAAAAAAAAATTAAATTATATGTATAATGAATTAAATTATATATAAATAATTAAATTATATATAAACAATTAATTTATATATAGAATTAAATTATAAATATATAAAAAATTAAATTATATATACATAAAGAATTAAATTATATATCAAGAATTCAATTATATATCAAAAATTAAATTACTTATATATATCAAGAATTAAATTATATATAAATAATTAAATTATATATAAAGCGAGGTGTGCGTGTGCATGCGTGTGTGTGCGTGCCCGTGTGTGTGTGTGCCCGTGTGTGTGTGTCCTTAGGAGAAATAATGGTATTTCTACAGGAAATGATGTCATAAGAATAAAAATTAAATACAAATGTATATACTTTCTATTAAAAAATGGAAACTATTATTTTTATTCTTCATTTTCTCAGGTACTTGGGGGGAGGGGATTGAATGGAACATTCTAGATGATGAATGGGGGCAAGGTCGCTTGTTTTATTTATTTTATTTTATCTTGGGTGGGTGGGGCGGAAATATTGAATTTTATTTTTAATTTACTTGTAATTTAATTTAATTTTGGGGGGAGGAGTGTTGCCTTAAATGAAATGAGAGATGAATTAATTATATAATGGCCGGGCATATATATATTTTTTATTTAAATATCTATTTATTTATATATATTAAAAACAACAACAAAGACAATTTTCAGCAGCATTTTTAATAATAATAAATCATGGTATTTTGTAATCGGTAGTGTCATTTCTGTGTGGGGTTCACTAACTGACTTTCTGGGACATGGGGGCGTTATTTTGGTGGGTGGGTGGATGGGTGGATGGATTGTGATAGAAGGATAGGTGGGTGGGTGGATGGGTGGGTGGGTGGAAGCATGGATGGATAAATGGGTGGATGGATGGGTGAATGGGTGGGTGGGTAGATGAGTGGATGTGTGGGTGGGTGGATTGGTGGGTGGGTGGGTGGGTGGATGGATATGTGGGTATATGGGTGGATGGGTGGATGGGTAGACGGGTGGGTCGGTGGGAGGATGGATATGATGGGGGATGGGTGGGTGGATGGGTGGATGCATGGATGGGTGGATGGATGTGTGGATGGATGGATAGATGGGTGGATGGATACTAGTTGTGCAAGGGCCTAATGCATCAATTGGAAAATTATTTGTGTTAGGGCCTAGTGTCTGGATTGGAACCCTGTTTGTGTTAGAGCCTATTGCCTACATTAAAGCCCTAGTTATGTCAGCACCTAGTGTCTGAACTGGAGCCCTAGTTTTGTCAGGGCTTAGTGCCTGGATTGAAGCTCTACTTGTGTCAGGGCCTTCTGTCTGAATTAGAGCCCTAGTTGTGTCAAGGCCTTGTGTGTAAATTGGAGCCCTAGTTGTGTCAGGTCCTAGTGTGTGAACTGAAGCTCTAGTTGTTTCAGGGCCTAGTGTCTGAATTAAAGCCCTAGTTGTGTCAGGGCCTAGTGTCTGGATTGAAGCCCTAGTTGTGTCAGGGCCTAGTGTCAGGGCCTAGTGTCTTAGAGCCCTGGGTGTGCCAGGGCCTCGTGTCTGGATTGAAGCCCTGGTTGTGTCAGGGAATAATGTCTGAGTTGGAATCCTAGTTTTGCAAGGACCTAATGCATCAATTGGAGGCCCAGTTGTGCCAGGGCCTAGTGTATGGATTAGAGCCCTAGTTGTGTCAGTGCCTAGAGAATGAATTGGAACCCTAGTTGAGTCACGGCCTAGTGATAGAAGCTGTACTTGTGTCAGGGCCTAGTGCCTGGATTGGAGCCCTAGTAGTATAACGCCTAGTGTCTGAATCAGACCTAGTTGTCTCAGGGCCAAGTGCCTGGATGGCAGAGCTAGTTGTGCCTAGTGTATGGATAGGTACCCTCGTCGTGTCAGGGCCTAGTGTCTGAATTAGATCCAGTTGTTCAGGGCCAAGTATCTGGATTGATGCCCTAGTTGTGCCAGGGCATAGAGTCTGATTTGATACCTGGGTGTGTTAGGGTCTGTGTCTGAATTGAAACAATGGTTGTGTCTAGGCCTAATTGTGTAAATTGGAGTCCCAGTTGTGTCAGGACCTAGTGTGGGAACTGAAGCTCTAATTGTGTCAGGGCCTACTATCAGGATTAAAGCCCTAGAGTTGTCAGGGCCTAGTGTCTCAATTGGAACCCCGGTTGTTTCAGGGCCTAGTGCCTGAATTGAAGCACTAGTAGTGCCTGGGCCTAGTGTCTGACTTAGAGTGGCTGTATTGGAGTCATAGTTGTGTCAGGGCCTAGGGTCTGGTAGAATCCCTAGTTGTGTCAGGGCCTAGTGTGTGGATTGAAGCCCTAGTTGTGTTAGGGTCTAGTGTCTGGATTGAAGCCCTAGTTGTGTCTGGGCCAATTGTATTGATGAAAGCCCTTGTTTCTGAATTGGAGCCCTAGTAGTGTCAGGGCTGTGTCTGGATTTAAGCCCTAGTTTTGTCAGGGCCTAGGGTCTGGATTGGAGCCCTACTTGTGTCAGGAACTAGTCTGGATTTAAGCCTTAATTGTGTCAGGTCTAGTGCCTGAATTGGAGCCATAGTTGAGTCAGGTTCTAGTATCTGGATAGATGCCCTAGTTTTATCAGCGGCTAGTCTGAAGTAAAGCTGTTGTTTTGCAAGGGATTAATGCATGAATTGGAGCCCTAGTTGTGCAAGGGCCTAATGTGTGAATTGGAACCATAGTTGTCCCAGGCCTAGTATCTGAAATGGAGACCTAGTTTTGCAGGGGCTTAATGTCTGGAATGAAGCCCTAGTTATGCTAGGAATAGTGTCTGACTTAGATCCCTGGGTGTGTCTGGTGCTTGTGTCTGAATTGGGACCCTAATTGTGTCAGGGCCTAGTGTCTGAATTGAAACCATGGTTGTGTCAGGGCATAGTGTGTAAATTGGAGCCATAATTTTGTCAGGGCCTTGTATCTGAATCAGAACTAGTTGTGTCAGGACCAAGTGTCCTGATTGTAGCCCTGGATGTATAGGGCCTAGTGTCTGACTTAGAACCATGGATGTGTCAGGGCCTCCTTTTAGGATTAGACCCCTAGTTGTGCAAGGGCCTAGTGTCCAGAATTATATAGTTGTGGTGTCAGGGCCTAGAGTCTAACTTAGAGTCCTGGTTGTATGAAGGCCTAGTGTCTGAATTGTAGCCCTAGTTGTGCAAGGGATTGTGAATTAGATCCCCATTATTGTCTGGTTCTAGTGTCTGATAGAAGTTTTGGGTGTGTTAGGGCCGAGTTTTTGAATAGAAACCATGGTTGTTTCAGGGTCCAGTGTGTAAACTGAAGACTTAGTTGTGTCAGGGGCTAGTGTCTGAATTGGAGCCCTAGTTGTGTCTGGCTTAATGCATCAATTGGAGACCTAGTTGTGTCAGCGTCTAGTGTCTGAATTAAAGCCATAGTTGTGTAAGAGTCTAGTGTCTGAATTAAAACCCTACTTGTGCAAGGAAATATTGCCTCACTTGGAGCCCTAGTTGTGTCAGGGCTTTGTGTCTGAATATGATCCTTAGAGGTGGAAGGCCTGAGTCTGGATAGATGCCCTAGTTGTGTCAGGGCCCAGTGACCACCTTGAAGCCCAATTATGTCATAGCCTACTGCCTGAATTGAAGCCCTAGTTGTCTCAGGGGTTAGTGTCTGAATTAGACCTAGTTGTGTCAGGGCATAGTATCTGCATTGGAGCCATAGTTGTCCAAGGACCTAATGTATCATTTGGACTCGAGGGTGTGTCAGGGCATGGTGTTTAATTGGACCCCTAGTTGTGTCAGGGCCTACTGTCTTAATTGGAACCCTAGTAGTGCAAGGGAATAATGCAGCAATGTAGCCATAAATGTTTCAGGGCCTAGTGTCTGGATTGGAACCCTAGTGGTGTCAGGCCCTAGTGTCTGAATCAGAACTAGTTGTGTCTGGGCCTAGTGTCTGAATTGGAGCCATAGTTGTGCAAAGGCTGAATGCATCAATTGGAGCCCTGGGTGTATCAGGGATTGGTGCCTGATTGGAGCCCTAGTAGTGTCAGGGCCTAGTGAATGGATTGGAGCCCTAGTTTTTAAAGGCCTAATGTCTGCATAGATTCAGTAGCATTGTCAGGGCCATGTGTCTGAATTAAAGACATGGGTGTGTCAGGACCTACTGTCTGGATTGAAGATATACTTTAGTCAGAGCCTAGGGTCTAAATTAGAGACCTAGTTGTGCAAGGGCCTAATGTATCAGTTGAATCCCTAGTGATTCAGGGCCTCATGTCTGGTAGAAGCCCTAGTTGTGCTAAGGCCAAGTGTATGGATAGTATCCCTAGTTGTATCAGGGCCTAGTTTCTGACTTACAGCCCTAGTTGTGTATGGGCCTAATGTGTCAATTGAAGCCCTTGTTGTGTCAGGGCTAGTGTCTGTATTGGAGCCAGAGTGTGTCAAGGCCTCATGTCTGGAATGAAGCTTTAGTTGTACGAGGTCCTAGTGTCTGAGTCAAATTTAGTTGTGCTAGGCCTGATGTCTGCATTAGACCCCTCGTTGTGTCAGGTCCTAGTGAGTAAATTGGAACCCAAGTATTGTCATGGCCTAGTGTCTGATTGGAACACTGATTTTGTCAGGGCCTAGTGTCTGGATTGAAGGACTAGTTGTGCAAGGGCCTAGTGAATCAAATGGAGATCTACTTGTGTCAGGGCCTAGTGTCTGAATTTGAGCCATAGTTGTACTAGGGCCTAGTTCCTGGATACATGCCATAGTTGTGTCAGGGCCTAGTATCTGAATCAGACCTAGTTGTCTCAGGGTTAAGTGTCTGGATGGCAGAGCTAGTTGTGCCAGGGCTTAGTGTCTGGATAGGTGCCCTCGTCGTGTCAGGGCCTAGTGTCTGAATCAGACCTAGTTTTTTCAGGGCCAAGTGTCTGGA
>NW_025956660.1:0-36626 GCF_023159225.1 Perognathus longimembris pacificus | reverse complement strand
TAGGAACGACATGAACATGCTGCATAGGTAGCTGTTTATCAGTAAATATCTCCACTGAGATTAAGAAAAGCAGTAGCTTAATAAATTAAGTACTTCCTGGTATGGTTACTGTACTGGTAACTCCCAAAAGAATCTGGATTGTGGTGAGGGAACAGAGAAAAATGCTCATTTAGGACCTGCACTTACCAAGGGGGTAGGCAGCTGTATATCAGGGAGTAAAACTTCTGAGAATAAAAACAGCTGGAGCTTGTTAAGGTAATTACACAGGGGAAAGGATATTGTACTGGGAACTCCTCAGAAGAATCTGATTTGTGGTGAGGGCAGAGAGATAAAAGCTCATTTAGGAACGACATGAACATGCTGCGTAGGTAGCTGTTTATCAGCAAATATCTCCACTGAGATTAAGAAAAGCAGTAGCTTAATAAATTAAGTACTTCCTGGTATGGTTATTGTACTGGTAACTTCCCAAAAGAATCTGGATTGTGGTGAGGGAACAGAGAAAAAAGCGCATTTAGGACCTGCACTTACGAAGGGGGTAGGCAGCTGTATATCAGGGAGTAAACCTTCTGAGAATAAAAAACAGCTGGAGCTTGTTAAGGTAATTACACAGAGGAAAGGATAATGTACTGGGAACTCCTCAGAAGAATCTGATTTGTGGTGAGGGCAGAGAGAGAAAAGCTCATTTAGTAACGACATGAACATGCTGCGTAGGTAGCTGTTTATCAGTAAATATCTCCACTGAGATTAAGAAAAGCAGTAGCTTAATAAATTAAGTACTTCCTGGTATGGTTACTGTACTGGTAACTCCCCAAAAGAATCTGGATTGTGGTGAGGGAACAGAGAAAAAAGCTCATTTAGGACCTGCACTTACGAAGGGGGTAGGCAGCTGTATATCAGGGAGTAAACCTTCTGAGAATAAAAACAGCTGGAGCTTGTTAAGGTAATTACACAGGGGAAAGGATAATGTACTGGGAACTCCTCAGAAGAATCTGATTTGTGGTGAGGGCAGAGAGATAAAAGCTCATTTAGGAACGACATGAACATGCTGCATAGGTAGCTGTTATCAGTAAATATCTCCACTGAGATTAAGAAAAGCAGTAGCTTAATAATTAAGTACTTCCTGGTATGGTTACTGTACTGGTAACTCCCCAAAAGAATCTGGATTGTGGTGAGGGAACAGAGAAAAATGCTCATTTAGGACCTGCACTTACGAAGGGGGTAGGCAGCTGTATATCAGGGAGTAAAACTTCTGAGAATAAAAACAGCTGGAGCTTGTTAAGGTAATTACACAGGGGAAAGGATAATGTACTGGGAACTCCTCAGAAGAATCTGATTTGTGGTGAGGGCAGAGAGATAAAAGCTCATTTATGAACGACCTGAACATGCTGCGTAGGTACCTGTTTATCAGTAAATATCTCCACTGAGATTAAGAAAAGCAGTAGCTTAATAAATTAAGTACTTCCTGGTATGGTTACTGTACTGGTAACTCCCAAAAGAATCTGGATTGTGGGGAGGGAACAGAGAAAAAAGCTCATTTAGGACCTGCACTTACGAAGGGGGTAGGCAGCTGTATATCAGGGAGTAAACCATCTGAGAATAAAAACAGCTGGAGCTTGTTAAGGTAATTACACAGGGGAAAGGATAATGTACTGGGAACTCCTCAGAAGAATCTGATTTGTGGTGAGGGCAGAGAGATAAAAGCTCATTTAGGAACGACATGAACATGCTGCGTAGGTAGCTGTTTATCAGTAAATATCTCCACTGAGATTAAGAAAAGCAGTAGCTTAATAAATTAAGTACTTCCTGGTATGGTTACTGTACTGGTAACTCCCCAAAAGAATCTGGATTGTGGTGAGGGAACAGAGAAAAAAGCTCATTTAGGACCTGCACTTACGAAGGGGGTAGGCAGCTGTATATCAGGGAGTAAACCTTCTGAGAATAAAAACAGCTGGAGCTTGTTAAGGTAATTACACAGGGGAAAGGATAATGTACTGGGAACTCCTCAGAAGAATCTGATTTGTGGTGAGGGCAGAGAGATAAAAGCTCATTTAGGAACTACATGAACATGCTGCATAGGTAGCTGTTTATCAGTAAATATCTCCACTGAGATTAAGAAAAGCAGTAGCTTAATAAATTAAGTACTTCCTGGTATGGTTACTGTACTGGTAACTCCCCAAAAGAATCTGGATTGTGGTGAGGGAACAGAGAAAAATGCTCATTTAGGACCTGCACTTACGAAGGGGGTAGGCAGCTGTATATCAGGGAGTAAAACTTCTGAGAATAAAAACAGCTGGAGCTTGTTAAGGTAATTACACAGGGGAAAGGATAATGTACTGGGAACTCCTCAGAAGAATCTGATTTGTGGTGAGGGCAGAGAGATAAAAGCTCATTTATGAACGACCTGAACATGCTGCGTAGGTAGCTGTTTATCAATAAATATCTCCACTGAGATTAAGAAAAGCAGTAGCTTAATAAATTAAGTACTTCCTGGTATGGTTACTGTACTGGTAACTCCCCAAAAGAATCTGGATTGTGGTGAGGGAACAGAGAAAAAAAGCTCATTTAGGACCTGCACTTACCAAGGGCGTAGTCAGCTGTATATCAGGGAGTAAAACTTCTGAGAATAAAAACAGCTGGAGCTTGTTAAGGTAATTACACAGGGGAAAGGATATTGTACTGGAACTCCTCAGAAGAATCTGATTTGTGGTGAGGGCAGAGAGATAAAAGCTCATTTAGGAACGACATGAACATGCTGCGTAGGTAGCTGTTTATCAGCAAATATCTCCACTGAGATTAAGAAAAGCAGTAGCTTAATAAATTAAGTACTTCCTGGTATGGTTATTGTACTGGGAACTTCCCAAAAGAATCTGGATTGTGGTGAGGGAACAGAGAAAAAAGCTCATTTAGGACCTGCACTTACGAAGGGGGTAGGCAGCTGTATATCAGGGAGTAAACCTTCTGAGAATAAAAACAGCTGGAGCTTGTTAAGGTAATTACACAGGGGAAAGGATAATGTACTGGGAACTCCTCAGAAGAATCTGATTTTTGGTGAGGGCAGAGAGATAAAATCTCATTTAGTAACGACATGAACATGCTGCATAGGTAGCTGTTTATCAGTAAATATCTCCACTGAGATTAAGAAAGCAGTAGATAATAAATTAAAGTACTTCCTGGTATGGTTACTGTACTGGTAACTCCCAAAAGAATCTGGATTGTGGTGAGGGAACAGAGAAAAAAGCTCACTTAGGACCTCCACTTACGAAGGGGGTAGGCAGCTGTAGATCAGGGAGTAAACCTTCTGAGAATAAAAACAGCTGGAGCTTGTTAAGGTAATTACACAGGGGAAAGGATAATGTACTGGGAACTCCTCAGAAGAATCTGATTTGTGGTGAGGGCAGAGAGATAAAAGCTCATTTAGGAACGACATGAACATGCTGCGTAGGTAGCTGTTTATCAGTAAATATCTCCACTGAGATTAAGAAAAGCAGTAGCTTAATAAATTAAGTACTTCCTGGTATGGTTACTGTACTGGTAACTCCCCAAAAGAATCTGGATTGTGGTGAGGGAACAGAGAAAAATGCTCATTTAGGACCTGCACTTACGAAGGGGGTAGGCAGCTGTATATCAGGGAGTAAACCTCCTGAGAATACAAACACCTGGAGCTTGTTAAGGTAATTACACAGGGGAAAGGATAATGTACTGGGAACTCCTCAGAAGAATCTGATTTGTGGTGAGGGCAGAGAGATAAAAGCTCATTTAGGAACGACATGAACATGCTGCGTAGGTAGCTGTTTATCAGTAAATATCTCCAATGAGATTAGAAAGCAGTAGCTTAATAAATTAAGTACTTCCTGGTATGGTTACTGTACTGGTAACTCCCCAAAACAATCTGGATTGTGGTGAGGGAACAGAGAAAAAAGCTCATTTAGGACCTGCACTTACGAAGGGGGTAGGCAGCTGTATATCAGGGAGTAAACCTTCTGAGAATAAAAACAGCTGGAGCTTGTTAAGGTAATTACACAGGGGAAAGGATAATGTACTGGAACTCCTCAGAAGAATCTGATTTGTGGTGAGGGCAGAGAGATAAAAGCTCATTTAGGAACGACAGGAACATGCTGCGTAGGTAGCTGTTTTTCAGTAAATATCTCCACTGAGATTAAGAAAAGCAGTAGATTAATAAATTAAGTACTTCCTGGTATGGTTACTGTACTGGTAACTCCCCAAAAGAATCTGGATTCTGGGAGGGAACAGAGAAAAAAGCTCATTTAGGACCTGCACTTACGAAGGGGTAGGCAGCTGTATATCAGGGAGTAAACCTTCTGAGAATAAAAACAGCTGGAGCTTGTTAAGGTAATTACACAGGGGAAAGGATAATGTACTGGGAACTCCTCAGAAGAATCTGATTTGTGGTGAGGGCAGAAAGATAAAAGCTCATTTAGGAACGACATGAACATGCTGCGTAGGTAGCTGTTTATCAGTAAATATCTCCACTGAGATTAAGAAAAGCAGTAGCTTAATAAATTAAGTACATCCTGGTATGGTTACTGTACAGGTAACTACCCAAAAGAATCTGGATTGTGGTGAGGAAACAGAGAAAAAAGCTCATTTAGGACCTGCACTTACGAAGGGGGTAGGCAGCTGTATATCAGGGAGTAAACCTTCTGAGAATAAAAACAGCTGGAGCTTGTTAAGGTAATTACACAGGGGAAAGGATAATGTACTGGGAACTCCTCAGAAGAATCTGATTTGTGGTGAGGGCAGAGAGATAAAAGCTCATTTAGGAACGACATAAACATGCTGCGTAGGTAGCTGTTTATCAGTAAATATCTCCAACTGAGATTAAGAAAAGCAGTAGCTTAATAAATTAAGTACTTCGTGGTATGGTTACTGTACAGGTAACTCCCCAAAAGAATCTGGATTGTGGTGAGGGAACAGAGAAAAAAGCTCATTTAGGACCTGCATTTACGAAGGGGGTAGGCAGCTGTATATCAGGGAGTAAACCTTCTGAGAATAAAAACAGCTGGAGCTTGTTAAGGTAATTACACAGGGGAAAGGATAATGTACTGGGAACTCCACAGAAGTATCTGATTTGTGGTGAGGGCAGAGAGATAAAAGCTCATTTAGGAACGACATGAACATGCTGCGGATGTAGCTGTTTATCAGTAAATATCTCCACTGAGATTAAGAAAAGCAGTAGCTTAATAAATTAAGTACTTCCTGTATGGTTACTGTACTGGTAACTCCCAAAAGAATCTGCATTGTGGTGAGGGAACAGAGAAAAAAGCTCATTTAGCACCTGCACTTACGAAGGTTGTTGCAAGCTGTATATCAGGGAGTAAACCTTCTGAGAATAAAAACAGCTGGAGCTTGTTAAAGTAATTACACAGGGGAAAGGATAATGTACTGGGAACTCCTCAGTAGAATCTGATTTTTGGTGAGGGCTGAGAGATAAAAGCTCATTTAGGAACGACATGAACATGCTGCGTAGGTAGCTGTTTATCAGTAAATATCTCCACTGAGATTAAGAAAAGGAGTAGCTTAATAAATTAAGTACTTCCTGGTATGGTTACTGTACTCGTAACTCCCCAAAGAATCTGGTTTGTGGTGAGGGAACAGAGAAAAAAGCTCATTTAGGACCTGCACTTACGAAGGGGGTAGGCAGCGGTATATCAGGGAGTAAACCTTCTGAGATAAAAACAGCTGGAGCTTGTTAAGGTAATTACACAGGGGAAAGGATAATGTACTGGGAACTCCTCAGAAGAATCTGATTTGTGGTGAGGGCAGAGAGATAAAAGCTCATTTAGGAACGACATGAACATGCTGCGTAGGTAGCTGTTTATCAGTAAATATCTCCACTGAGATTAAGAAAAGCAGTAGCTTAATAAATTAAGTACTTCCTGGTATGGTTACTGTACTGGTAACTCCGCAAAAGAATCTGGATTGTGGTGAGGGAACAGAGAAAAAAGCTCATTTAGGACCTGCACTTACGAAGGGGGTAGGCAGCTGTATATCAGGGAGTAAACCTTCTGAGAATAAAAACAGCTGGAGCTTGTTAAGGTAATTACACAGGGGAAAGGATAATGTACTGGGAACTCCACAGAAGTATCTGATTTGTGGTGAGGGCAGAGAGATAAAAGCTCATTTAGGAACGACATGAACATGCTGCGGATGTAGCTGTTTATCAGTAAATATCTCCACTGAGATTAAGAAAAGCAGTAGCTTAATAAATTAAGTACTTCCTGTATGGTTACTGTACTGGTAACTCCCCAAAAGAATCTGGATTGTGGTGAGGGAACAGAGAAATAGCTCATTTAGGACCTGCACTTACGAAGGGGGTAGGCAGCTGTATATCAGGGAGTAAACCTTCTGAGAATAAAAACAGCTGGAGCTTGTTAAGGTAATTACACAGGGGAAAGGATAATGTACTGGGAACTCCTCAGAAGAATCTGATTTGTGGTGAGGGCAGAGAGATAAAAGCTCATTTAGGAACGACATGAACATGCTGCGTAGGTAGCTGTTTATCAGTAAATATCTCCACTGAGATTAAGAAAAGCAGTATCTTAATAAATTAAGTACTTCCTGGTATGGTTACTGTACTGGTAACTCCCCAAAAGAATCTGGATTGTGGTGAGGGAACAGAGAAAATAGCTCATTTAGGACCTGCACTTACGAAGGGGGTAGGCAGCTGTATATCAGGGAGTAAACCTTCTGAGAATAAAAACAGCTGGAGCTTGTTAAGGTAATTACACAGGGGAAAGGATAATGTACTGGGAACTCCTCAGAAGAATCTGATTTGTGGTGAGGGCAGAGAGATAAAAGCTCATTTAGGAACGACATGAACATGCTGCGTAGGTAGCTGTTTATCAGTAAATATCTCCACTGAGATTAAGAAAAGCAGTATCTTAATAAATTAAGTACTTCCTGGTATGGTTACTGTACTGGTAACTCCCAAAAGAATCTGGATTGTGGTGAGGGAACAGAGAAAAAAGCTCATTTAGGACCTTCACTTACAAAGGGGGTAGGGAGCTGTTTATCAGGGAGTAAACCTTCTGAGAATAAAAACAGCTGGAGCTTGTTAAGGTAATTACACAGGGAAAGGATAATGTACTGGGAACTCCTCAGAAGAATCTGATTTGTGGTGAGGCAGAGAGATAAAAGCTCATTTAGGAACGACATGAACATGCTGCGTAGGCAGCTGTTTATCAGTAAATATCTCCACTGAGATTAAGAAAAGCAGTAGCTTAATAAATTAAGTACTTCCTGGTATGGTTACTGTACTGGTAACTCCCCAAAAGAATGTGGATTGTGGTGAGGGAACAGAGAAAAAAGCTCATTTAGGACCTGCACTTACGAAGGGGGTAGGCAGCTGTATATCAGGGAGGAAACCTTCTGAGAATAAAAACAGCTGGACCTTGTTAAGGTAATTACACAGGGGAAAGGATAATGTACTGGGAACTCCTCAGAAGAATCTGATTTGTGGTGAGGGCAGAGAGATAAAAGCTCATTTAGGAACGACATGAATATTCTGCGTAGGTAGCTGTTTATCAGTAAATATCTCCACTGAGATTAAGAAAAGCAGTAGCTTAATAAATTACGTACTTCCTGGTATGGTTACTGTACTGGTAACTCCCCAAAAGAATCTGGATTGTGGTGAGGGAACAGAGAAAAAAGCTCATTTAGGACCTGCACTTAAGAAAGGGGGTAGGCAGTTGTATATCAGGGAGTAAACCTTCTGAGAATAAAACAGCTGGAGCTTGTTAAGGAAATTACACAGGGGAAAGGATAATGTACTGGGAACTCCTCGGAAGAATCTGATTTGTGGTGAGGGCAGAGAGATAAAAGCTCATTTAGGAAAGACATGAACATGCTGCGTAGGTAGCTGTTTATCAGTAAATATCTCCACTGAGATTAAGAAAAGCAGTAGCTTAATAAATTAAGTACTTCCTGGTATGGTTACTGTACTGGTAACTCCCCAAAAGAATCTGGATTGTGGTGAGGGAACAGAGAAAAAAGCTCATTTAGGACCTGCACTTAAGAAAGGGTGTAGGCAGTTGTATATCAGGGAGTAAACCTTCTGAGAATAAAAACAGCTGGAGCTTGTTAAGGAAATTACACAGGGGAAAGGATAATGTACTGGGAACTCCTCGGAAGAATCTGATTTGTGTGAGGGCAGAGAGATAAAAGCTCATTTAGGAACGACAGGAACATGCTGCGTAGGTAGCTGTTTATCAGTAAATATCTCCACTGAGATTAAGAAAAGCAGTAGCTTAATAAATTAAGTACTTCCTGGTATGGTTACTGTACTGGTAACTCCCCAAAAGAATGTGGTTTGTGGTGAGGGAACAGAGAAAAAAGCTCATTTAGGACCTGCACTTACGAAGGGGGTAGGCAGCTGTATATCAGGGAGGAAACCTTCTGAGAATAAAAACAGCTGGACCTTGTTAAGGTAATTACACAGGGGAAAGGATAATGTACTGGGAACTCCTCAGAAGAATCTGATTTGTGGTGAGGGCAGAGAGATAAAAGCTCATTTAGGAACGACATGAACATGCTGCGTAGGTAGCTGTTTATCAGTAATATCTGCACTGAGATTAAGAAAAGCAGTAGCTTAATAAATTAAGTACTTCCTGGTATGGTTACTGTACTGGTAACTCCCCAAAAGAATCTGGATTGTGGTGAGGGAACAGAGAAAAAAGCTCATTTAGGACCTGCACTTACGAAGGGGGTAGGCAGCTGTATATCAGGGAGTAAACCTTCTGAGAATAAAAACAGCTGGAGCTTGTTAAGGTAATTACACAGGGGAAAGGTTAATGTACTGGGACTCCTCAGAAGAATCTGATTTGTGGTGAGGGCAGAGAGATAAAAGCTCATTTAGGAACGACATGAACATGCTGGGCGGGTAGCTGTTTATCAGTAAATATCTCCACTGAGATTAATAAAAGCAGTAGCTTAATAAATTAAGTACTTCCTGGTATGGTTACTGTACTGGTAACTCCCCAAAAGAATCTGGATTTTGGTGAGGGAACAGAGAAAAAAGCTAATTTAGGACCTGCACTTAAGAAGGGGTTAGGCAGCTGTATATCAGGGAGTAAACCTTCTGAGAATAAAAACAGCTGGAGCTTGTTAAGGTAATTACACAGGGGAAAGGATAATGTACTGGGAACTCCTCAGAAGAATCTGATTTGTGGTGAGGGCGGAGAGATAAAAGCTCATTTAGGAACGACATGAACATGCTGCGTAGGTAGCTGTTTATCAGTAAATATCTCCACTGACATTAAGAAAAGCAGTAGCTTAATAAATTAAGTACTTCCTGGTATGGTTACTGTACTGGTAACTCCCAAAAGAATCTGGATTGTGGTGAGGGAACAGAGAAAAAAGCTCATTTAGGACCTGCACTTACGAAGGGGGTACGAGCTGTATATCAGGGAGTAAACCTTCTGAGAATAAAAACAGCTGGAGCTTGTTAAGGTAATTACACAGGGGAAAGGATAATGTACTGGGAACTCCTCAGAAGAATCTGATTTGTGGTGAGGGCAGAGAGATAAAAGCTCATTTAGGAAAGACATGAACATGCTGCATAGGTAGCTGTTTATCAGTAAATATCTCCACTGAGATTAAGAAAAGCAGTATCTTAATAAATTAAGTACTTCCTGGTATGGTTACTGGACTGGTAACTCCCCAAAAGAATCTGGATTGTGGTGAGGGAACAGAGAAAAAAGCTCATTTAGGACCTTCACTTACAAAGGGGGTAGGGAGCTGTTTATCAGGCAGTAAACCTTCTGAGAATAAAAACAGCTGGAGCTTGTTAAGGTAATTACACAGGGAAAGGATAATGTACTGGGAACTCCTCAGAAGAATCTGATTTGTGGTGAGGGCAGAGAGATAAAAGCTCATTTAGGAACGACATGAACATGCTGCGTAGGTAGCTGTTTATCAGTAAATATCTCCACTGAGATTAAGAAAAGCAGTAGCTTAATAAATTAAGTACTTCCTGGTATGGTTACTGTACTGGTAACTCCCCAAAAGAATGTGGATTGTGGTGAGGGAACAGAGAAAAAAGCTCATTTAGGACCTGCACTTACGAAGGGGGTAGGCAGCTGTATATCAGGGAGGAAACCTTCTGAGAATAAAAACAGCTGGACCTTGTTAAGGTAATTACAGAGGGGAAAGGATAATGTACTGGGAACTCCTCAGAAGAATCTGATTTGTGGTGAGGGCAGAGAGATAAAAGCTCATTTAGGAACGACATGAACATGCTGCGTAGGTAGCTGTTTATCAGTAAATATCTCCACTGAGATTAAGAAAAGCAGTAGCTTAATAAATTAAGTACTTCCTGGTATGGTTACTGTACTGGTAACTCCCCAAAAGAATGTGGATTGTGGTGAGGGAACAGAGAAAAAAGCTCATTTAGGACCTGCACTTACGAAGGGGGTAGGCAGCTGTATATCAGGGAGGAAACCTTCTGCGAATAAAAACAGCTGGACCTTGTTAAGGTAATTACACAGGGGAAAGGATAATGTACTGGGAACTCCTCAGAAGAATCTGATTTGTGGTGAGGGCAGAGAGATAAAAGCTCATTTAGGAACGACATGAATATGCTGCGTAGGTAGCTGTTTATCAGTAAATATCTCCACTGAGATTAAGAAAAGCAGTAGCTTAATAAATTACGTACTTCCTGTATGGTTACTGTACTGGTAACTCCCCAAAAGAATCTGGATTGTGGTGAGGGAACAGAGAAAAAAGCTCATTTAGGACCTGCACTTAAGAAAGGGGGTAGGCAGTTGTATATCAGGGAGTAAACCTTCTGAGAATAAAAACAGCTGGAGCTTGTTAAGGAAATTACACAGGGGAAAGGATAATGTACTGGGAACTCCTCGGAAGAATCTGATTTGTGGTGAGGGCAGAGAGATAAAAGCTCATTAGGAAAGACATGATCATGCTGCGTAGGTAGCTGTTTATCAGTAAATATCTCCACTGAGATTAAGAAAAGCAGTAGCTTAATAAATTAAGTACTTCCTGGTATGGTTACTGTACTGGTAACTCCCCAAAAGAATCTGGATTGTGGTGAGGGAACAGAGAAAAAAGCTCATTTAGGACCTGCACTTAAGAAAGGGGGTAGGCAGTTGTATATCAGGGAGTAAACCTTCTGAGAATAAAAACAGCTGGAGCTTGTTAAGGAAATTACACAGGGGAAAGGATAATGTACTGGGAACTCCTCGGAAGAATCTGATTTGTGGTGAGGGCAGAGAGATAAAAGCTCATTTAGGAACGACAGGAACATGCTGCGTAGGTAGCTGTTTATCAGTAAATATCTCCACTGAGATTAAGAAAAGCAGTAGCTTAATAAATTAAGTACTTCCTGGTATGGTTACTGTACTGGTAACTCCCCAGAAGAATGTGGTTTGTGGTGAGGGAACAGAGAAAAAAGCTCATTTAGGACCTGCACTTACGAAGGGGGTAGGCAGCTGTATATCAGGGAGGAAACCTTCTGAGAATAAAAACAGCTGGACCTTGTTAAGGTAATTACACAGGGGAAAGGATAATGTACTGGGAACTCCTCAGAAGAATCTGATTTGTGGTGAGGGCAGAGAGATAAAAGCTCATTTAGGAACGACATGAACATGCTGCGTAGGTAGCTGTTTATCAGTAAATATCTCCACTGAGATTAAGAAAAGCAGTAGCTTAATAAATTAAGTACTTCCTGGTATGGTTACTGTACTGGTAACTCCCCAAAAGAATCTGGATTGTGGTGAGGGAACAGAGAAAAAAGCTCATTTAGGACCTGCACTTACGAAGGGGGTAGGCAGCTGTATATCAGGGAGTAAACCTTCTGAGAATAAAAACAGCTGGAGCTTGTTAAGGTAATTACACAGGGGAAAGGATAATGTACTAGGAACTCCTCAGAAGAATCTGATTTGTGGTGAGGGCAGAGAGATAAAAGCTCATTTAGGAACGACATGAACATGCTGGGCGGGTAGCTGTTTATCAGTAAATATCTCCACTGAGATTAATAAAAGCAGTAGCTTAATAAATTAAGTACTTCCTGGTATGGTTACTGTACTGGTATCTCCCAAAAGAATCTGGATTTTGGTGAGGGAACAGAGAAAAAAGCTAATTTAGGACCTGCACTTAAGAAGGGGTTAGGCAGCTGTATATCAGGGAGTAAACCTTCTGAGAATAAAAACAGCTGGAGCTTGTTAAGGTAATTACACAGGGGAAAGGATAATGTACTGGGAACTCCTCAGAAGAATCTGATTTGTGGGTGAGGGCGGAGAGATAAAAGCTCATTTAGGAACGACATGAACATGCTGCGTAGGTAGCTGTTTATCAGTAAATATCTCCACTGACATTAAGAAAAGCAGTAGCTTAATAAATTAAGTACTTCCTGGTATGGTTACTGTACTGGTAACTCCCCAAAAGAATCTGGATTGTGGTGAGGGAACAGAGAAAAAAGCTCATTTAGGACCTGCACTTACGAAGTGGGTACGAGCTGTATATCAGGGAGTAAACCTTCTGAGAATAAAAACAGCTGGAGCTTGTTAAGGTAATTACACAGGGGAAAGGATAATGTACTGGGAACTCCTGAGAAGAATCTGATTTGTGGTGAGGGCAGAGAGATAAAAGCTCATTTAGGAACGACATGAACATGCTGCGTAGGTAGCTGTTTATCAGTAAATATCTCCACTGAGATTAAGAAAAGCAGTATCTTAATAAATTAAGTACTTCCTGGTATGGTTACTGGACTGGTAACTCCCCAAAAGAATCTGTATTGTGGTGAGGGTACAGAGAAAAAAGCTCATTTAGGACCTTCACTTACAAAGGGGGTAGGGAGCTGTTTATCAGGCAGTAAACCTTCTGAGAATAAACAGCTGGAGCTTGTTAAGGTAATTACACAGGGGAAAGGATAATGTACTGGGAACTCCTCAGAAGAATCTGATTTGTGGTGAGGGCAGAGAGATAAAAGCTCATTTAGGAACGACATGAACATGCTGCGTAGGTAGCTGTTTATCAGTAAATATCTCCACAGAGATTAAGAAAAGCAGTAGCTTAATAAATTAAGTACTTCCTGGTATGGTTACTGTACTGGTAACTCCCCAAAGAATGTGGATTGTGGTGAGGGAACAGAGAAAAAAGCTCATTTAGGACCTGCACTTACGAAGGGGGTAGGCAGCTGTATATCAGGGAGGAAACCTTCTGAGAATAAAAACAGCTGGACCTTGTTAAGGTAATTACACAGGGGAAAGGATAATGTACTGGGAACTCCTCAGAAGAATCTGATTTGTGGTGAGGGCACAGAGATAAAAGCTCATTTAGGAACGACATGAACATGCTGCGTAGGTAGCTGTTTATCAGTAAATATCTCCACTGAGATTAAGAAAAGCAGTAGCTTAATAAATTAAGTACTTCCTGTATGGTTACTGTACTGGTAACTCCCCAAAAGAATCTGGATTGTGGTGAGGGAATAGAGAAAAAAGCTCATTTAGGACCTGCACTTAAGAAAGGGGGTAGGCAGTTGTATATCAGGGAGTAAACCTTCTGAGAATAAAAACAGCTGGAGCTTGTTAAGGAAATTACACAGGGGAAAGGATAATGTACTGGAACTCCTCGGAAGAATCTGATTTGTGGTGAGGGCAGAGAGATAAAAGCTCATTTAGGAAAGACATGAACATGCTGCGTAGGTAGCTGTTTATCAGTAAATATCTCCACTGAGATTAATAAAAGCAGTAGCTTAATAAATTAAGTACTTCCTGGTACGGTTACTGTACTGGTAACTCCCCAAAAGAATCTGGATTGTGGTGAGGGAACAGAGAAAAAAGCTCATTTAGGACCTGCACTTAAGAAAGGGGGTAGGCAGTTGTATATCAGGGAGTAAACCTTCTGAGAATAAAAACAGCTGGAGCTTGTTAAGGAAATTACACAGGGGAAAGGATAATGTACTGGGAACTCCTCGGAAGAATCTGATTTGTGGTGAGGGCAGAGAGATAAAAGCTCATTTAGGAACGACAGGAACATGCTGCGTAGGTAGCTGTTTATCAGTAAATATCTCCACTGAGATTAAGAAAAGCAGTAGCTTAATAAATTAAGTTCTTCCTGGTATGGTTACTGTACTGGTAACTCCCCAAAAGAATGTGGATTGTGGTGAGGGAACAGAGAAAAAAGCTCATTTAGGACCTGCACTTACGAAGGGGTTAGGCAGCTGTATATCAGGGAGGAAACCTTCTGAGAATAAAAACAGCTGGACCTTGTTAAGGTAATTACACAGGGAAAGGATAATGTACTGGAAACTCCTCAGAAGAATCTGATTTGTGGTGAGGGCAGAGAGATAAAAGCTCATTTAGGAACGACATGAACATGCTGCGTAGGTAGCTGTTTATCAGTAAATATCTCCACTGAGATTAAGAAAAGCAGTAGCTTAATAAATTAAGTACTTCCTGGTATGGTTACTGTACTGGTAACTCCCCAAAAGAATCTGGATTGTGGTGAGGGAACAGAGAAAAAAGCTCATTTAGGACCTGCACTTACGAAGGGGGTAGGCAGCTGTATATCAGGGAGTAAACCTTCTGAGAATAAAAACAGCTGGAGCTTGTTAAGGTAATTACACAGGGGAAAGGATAATGTACTGGGAACTCCTCAGAAGAATCTGATTTGTGGTGAGGGCAGAGAGATAAAAGCTCATTTAGGAACGACATGAACATGCTGGGCGGGTAGCTGTTTATCAGTAAATATCTCCACTGAGATTAATAAAAGCAGTAGCTTAATAAATTAAGTACTTCCTGGTATGGTTACTGTACTGGTAACTCCCCAAAAGAATCTGGATTTTGGTGAGGGAACAGAGAAAAAAGCTAATTTAGGACCTGCACTTAAGAAGGGGTAGGCAGCAGTATATCAGGGAGTAAACCTTCTGAGAATAAAAACAGCTGGAGCTTGTTAAGGTAATTACACAGGGGAAAGGATAATGTACTGGGAACTCCTCAGAAGAATCTGATTTGTGGTGAGGGCAGAGAGATAAAAGCTCATTTACGAACGACATGAACATGCTGCGTAGTTAGCTGTTTATCAGTAAATATCTCCACTGAGAATAAGAAAAGCAGTAGCTTAATAAATTAAGTACTTCCTGGTATGGTTACTGTACTGGTAACTCCCCAAAAGAATCTGGATTGTGGTGAGGGAACAGAGAAAAAAAGCTCATTTAGGACCTGCACTTACGAAGGGGGTACGCAGCTGTATATCAGGGAGTAAACCTTCTGAGAATAAAAACAGCTGGAGCTTGTTAAGGTAATTACACAGGGGAAAGGATAATGTACTGGGAACTCCTCAGAAAAATCTGATTTGTGGTGAGGGCAGAGAGATAAAAGCTCATTTAGGAACGACATGAACATGCTGCGTAGGTAGCTGTTTATCAGTAAATATCTCCACTGAGATTAAGAAAAGCAGTATCTTAATAAATTAAGTACTTCCTGGTATGGTTACTGTACTGGTAACTCCCCAAAAGAATCTGGATTGTGGTGAGGAACAGAGAAAAAAGCTCATTTAGGACCTTCACTTACAAAGGGGGTAGGGAGCTGTTTATCAGGGAGTAAACCTTCTGAGAATAAAAACAGCTGGAGCTTGTTAAGGTAATTAGACAGGGGAAAGGATAATGTACTGGGAACTCCTCAGAAGAATCTGATTTGTGGTGAGGGCAGAGAGATAAAATCTCATTTAGGAACGACATGAACATGCTGCGTAGGTAGCTGTTTATCAGTAAATATCTCCACTGAGATTAAGAAAAGCAGTAGCTTAATAAATTAAGTACTTCCTGGTATGGTTACTGTACTGGTAACTCCCCAAAAGAATCTGGATTGTGGTGAGGGAACAGAGAAAAAAGCTCATTTAGTACCTGCTCTTACGAAGGGGGTAGGCAGCTGTATATCAGGGAGTAAACCTTCTGAGAATAAAAACAGCTGGAGCTTGTTAAGGTAATTACACAGGGGAAAGGATAATGTACTGGGAACTCCTCAGAAGAATCTGATTTGTGGTGAGGGCAGAGAGATAAAAGCTCATTTAGGAAACATGAACATGCTGCGTAGGTAGCTGTTTATCAGTAAATATCTCCACTGAGATTAAGAAAAGCAGTAGCTTAATAAATTAAGTACTTCCTGGTATGGTTCCTGTACTGGTAACTCCCCAAAAGAATCTGGATTGTGGTGAGGGAACAGAGAAAAAAGCTCATTTAGGACCTGCACTTACCAAGGGGGTAGGCAGCTGTATATCAGGGAGTAAACCTTCTGAGAATAAAAACAGCTGGAGCTTGTTAAGGTAATTACACAGGGGAAAGGATAATGTACTGGGAACTCCTCAGAAGAATCTGATTTGTGGTGAGGGCAGAGAGATAAAAGCCCATTTAGGAACGACATGAACATGCTGCGTAGGTAGCTGTTTATCAGTAAATATCTCCACTGAGATTAAGAAAAGCAGTAGCTTAATAAATTAAGTACTTCCTGGTATGGTTACTGTACTGGTAACTCCCCAAAAGAATGTGGATTGTGGTGAGGGAACAGAGAAAAAAGCTCATTTAGGACCTGCACTTACGAGGGGGTACGCAGCTGTATATCAGGGAGTAAACCTTCTGAGAATAAAAACATCTGGAGCTTGTTAAGGTAATTACACAGGGGAAAGGATAATGTACTGGGAACTCCTCAGAAGAATCTGATTTGTGGTGAGGGCAGAGAGATAAAAGCTCATTTAGGAACGACATGAACATGCTGCGTAGGTAGCTGTTTATCAGTAAATATCTCCACTGAGATTAAGAAAAGCAGTAGCTTAATAAATTAAGTACTTCCTGGTATGGTTACTGTACTGGTAACTCCCCAAAAGAATCTGGATTGTGGTGAGGAATAGAGAAAAAAGCTCATTTAGGACCTGCACTTACAAAGGGGGTAGGGAGCTGTTTATCAGGGAGTAAAACTTCTGAGAATAAAAACAGCTGGAGCTTGTTAAGGTAATTACACAGGGGAAAGGATAATGTACTGGGAACTCCTCAGAAGAATCTGATTTGTGGTGAGGGCAGAGAGATAAAAGCTCATTTAGGAACGACATGAACATGCTGCGTAGGTAGCTGTTTATCAGTATATATCTCCACTGAGATTAAGAAAAGCAGCAGCTTAATAAATTAAGTACTTCCTGGTATGGTTACTGTACTGGTAACTCCCCAAAAGAATCTGGATTGTGGTGAGGGAACAGAGAAAAAAGCTCATTTAGGACCTGCACTTACGAAGGGGGTAGGCAGCTGTATATCAGGGAGTAAACCTTCTGAGAATAAAAACAGCTGGAGCTTGTTAAGGTAATTACACAGGGGAAAGGATAATGTACTGGGAACTTCTCAGAAGAATCTGATTTGTGGTGAGGGCAGAGAGATAAAAGCTCATTTAGGAACGACATTAACATGCTGCGTAGGTAGCTGTTTATCAGTAAATATCTCCACTGAGATAAGAAAAGCAGTAGCTTAATTAATTAAGTACTTCCTGGTATGGTTACTGTACTGGTAACTCCCCAAAAGAATCTGGATTGTGCTGAGGGAACAGAGGAAAAAGCTCATTTAGGACCTGCACTTACGAAGGGGTAGGCAGCTGTATATCAGGGAGTAAACCTTCTGAGAATAAAAACAGCTGGAGCTTGTTAAGGTAATTACACAGGGAAAGGATAATGTACTGGGAACTCCTCGGAAGAATCTGATTTGTGGTGAGGGCAGAGAGATAAAAGCTCATTTAGGAACGACAGGAACAAGCTGCGTAGGTAGCTGTTTATCAGTAAATATCTCCACTGAGATTAAGAAAAGCAGTAGCTTAATAAATTAAGTACTTCCTGGTATGGTTACTGTACTGGTAACTCCCCAAAAGAATGTGGATTGTGGTGAGGGAACAGAGAAAAAAGCTCATTTAGGACCTGCACTTACGTAGGGGGTAGGCAGCTGTATATCAGGGAGGAAACTTTCTGAGAATAAAAAAGCTGGAGCTTGTTAAGGTAATTACACAGGGGAAAGGATAATGTACTGGGAACTCCTCAGAAGAATCTGATTTGTGGTGAGGCCGGAGATATAAAAGCTCATTTAGGAACGAAATGAACATGCTGCGTAGGTAGCTGTTTATCAGTAAATATCTCCACTGAGATTAAGAAAAGCAGTAGCTTAATAAATTAAGTACTTCCTGGTATGGTTACTGTACTGGTAACTCCCCAAAAGAATCTGGATTGTGGTGAGGGAACAGAGAAAAAAGCTCATTTAGGACCTGCACTTACGAAGGGGGTAGGCAGCTGTTTATCAGGGAGTAAACCTTCTGAGAACAAAAACAGCTGGAGCTTGTTAAGGAAATTACACAGGGGAAAGGATAATGTACTGGAACTCCGCAGAAGAATCTGATTTGTGGTGAGGGCAGAGAGATAAAAGCTCATTTAGTAACGACATGAACATGCTGCGTAGGTAGCTGTTTATCAGTAAATATCTCCACTGAGATTAAGAAAAGCAGTAGCTTAATAAATTAAGTACTTCCTGGTATGGTTACTGTATTGGTAACTCCCCAAAAGAATCTGGATTGTGGTGAGGGAACAGAGAAAAAAGCTCATATAGGACCTGCACTTACAAAGGGGGTAGGGAGCTGTTTATCAGGGAGTAAACCTTCTGAGAATAAAAACAGCTGGAGCTTGTTAAGGTAATTACACAGGGGAAAGGATAATGTACTGGGAACTCCTCAGAAGAATCTGATTTGTGGTGAGGGCAGAGAGATAAAAGCTCATTTAGGAACGACATGAACATGCTGCGTAGGTAGCTGTTTATCAGTATATATCTCCACTGAGATTAAGAAAAGCAGCAGCTTAATAAATTAAGTACTTCCTGGTATGGTTACTGTACTGGTAACTCCCCAAAAGAATCTGGATTGTGGTGAGGGAACAGAGAAAAAAGCTCATTTAGGACCTGCACTTACGAAGGGGGTAGGCAGCTGTATATCAGGGAGTAAACCTTCTGAGAATAAAAACAGCTGGAGCTTGTTAAGGTAATTACACAGGGGAAAGGATAATGTACTGGGAACTTCTCAGAAGAATCTGATTTGTGGTGAGGGCAGAGAGATAAAAGCTCATTTAGGAACGACATGAACATGCTGCGTAGGTAGCTGTTTATCAGTAATATCTCCACTGAGATTAAGAAAAGCAGTAGCTTAATAAATTAAGTACTTCCTGGTATGGTTACTGTACTGGTAACTCCCCAAAAGAATCTGGATTGTGCTGAGGGAACAGAGAAAAAGCTCATTTAGGACCTGCACTTACGAAGTGGGTAGGCAGCTGTATATCAGGGAGTAAACCTTCTGAGAATAAAAACAGCTGGAGCTTGTTAAGGTAATTACACAGGGGAAAGGATAATGTACTGGGAACTCCTCAGAAGAATCTGGTTTGTGGTGAGGGCAGAGAGATAAAAGCTCATTTAGGAACGACATGAACATGCTGCGTAGGTATCTGTTTATCAGTAAATATCTCCAATGAGATTAAGAAAAGCAGTAGCTTAATAAATTAAGTACTTCCTGGTATGGTTACTGTACTGGTAACTCCCCAAAAGAATCTGGATTTTGTGGAGGGAACAGAGAAAAAAGCCCATTTAAGACCTGCACTTACGAAGGGGTAGGCAGCTGTATATCAGGGAGTAAACCTTCTGAGAATAAAAACAGCTGGAGCTTGTTAAGGTAATTACACAGGGGAAAGGATAATGTACTGGGAACTCCTCAGAAGAATCTGATTTGTGGTGAGGGAAGAGAGATAAAAGCTCATTTAGGAAAGACATGAACATGCTGCGTAGGTAGCTGTTTATCAGTAAATATCTCCACTGAGATTAAGAAAAGCAGTAGCTTAATAAATTAAGTACTTCCTGGTATGGTTACTGTACTGGTAACTCCCCAAAAGAATCTGGATTGTGGTGAGGGAACAGAGAAAAAAGCTCATTTAGGACCTGCACTTAAGAAAGGGGGTAGGCAGTTGTATATCAGGGAGTAAACCTTCTGAGAATAAAAACAGCTGGAGCTTGTTAAGGTAATTACACAGGGAAAGGATAATGTACTGGGAACTCCTCGGAAGAATCTGATTTGTGGTGAGGGCAGAGAGATAAAAGCTCATTTAGGAAAGACATGAACATGCTGCATAGGTAGCTGTTTATCAGTACATATCTCCACTGAGATTAAGAAAAGCAGTAGCTTAATAAATTAAGTACTTCCTGGTATGGTTACTGTACTGGTAACTCCCCAAAAGAATCTGGATTTTGATGAGGAACAGAGAAAAAAGCTAATTTAAGACTTGCACTTAAGAAGGGGGTAGGCAGCTGTATATCAGGGAGTAAACCTTCTGAGAATAAAAACAGCTGGAGCTTGTTAAGGTAATTACACAGGGGAAAGGGATAATGTACTGGAACTCCTCAGAAGAATCTGATTTGTGGTGAGGGCAAGAGATAAAAGCTCATTTAGGAACGACATGAACATGCTGCATAGGTAGCTGTTTATCAGTAAATATCTCCACTGAGATTAAGAAAAGCAGTAGCTTAATAAATTAAGTACTTCCTGTATGGTTACTGTACTGGTAACTCCCCAAAAGAATTTGGATTGTGGTGAGCGAACAGAGAAAAAAGCTCATTTAGGACCTGCACTTACGAAGGGGGTACGCAGCTGTATATCAGGGAGTAAACCTTCTGAGAATAAAAACAGCTGAGCTTGTTAAGGTAATTACACAGGGGAAAGGATAATGTACTGGGAACTCCTCAGAAGAATCTGATTTGTGGTGAGGCAGAGAGATAAAAGCTCATTTAGGAACGACATGATCATGCTGCGTAGGTAGCTGTTTATCAGTAAATATCTCCACTGAGATTAAGAAAAGCAGTAGCTTAATTAATTAAGTACTTCCTGGTATGGTTACTGTACTGGTAACTCCCCAAAAGAATCTGGATTGTGCTGAGGGAACAGAGGAAAAAGCTCATTTAGGACCTGCACTTACGAAGGGGGTAGGCAGCTGTATATCAGGGAGTAAACCTTCTGAGAATAAAAACAGCTGGAGCTTGTTAAGGTAATTACACAGGGGAAAGGATAATGTACTGGGAACTCCTCAGAAGAATCTGATTTGTGGTGAGGGCAGAGAGATAAAAGCTCATTTAGGAACGACAGGAACAAGCTGCGTAGGTAGCTGTTTATCAGTAAATATCTCCACTGAGATTAAGAAAAGCAGTAGCTTAATAAATTAAGTACTTCCTGGTATGGTTACTGTACTGGTAACTCCCCAAAAGAATGTGGATTG
The DNA here is from genome assembly GCF_023159225.1 of Perognathus longimembris pacificus. NCBI lineage: Eukaryota > Metazoa > Chordata > Mammalia > Rodentia > Heteromyidae > Perognathus > Perognathus longimembris. The sequence goes on along the minus strand of NW_025956660.1, from coordinate 15,326 downwards.
TGGTGAGGGAACAGAGAAAAAAGCTCATTTAGGACCTGCACTTACGTAGGGGGTAGGCAGCTGTATATCAGGGAGGAACTTTCTGAGAATAAAAAAAGCTGGAGCTTGTTAAGGTAATTACACAGGGGAAAGGATAATGTACTGGGAACTCCTCAGAAGAATCTGATTTGTGGTGAGGCCGGAGATATAAAAGCTCATTTAGGAACGAAATGAACATGCTGCGTAGGTAGCTGTTTATCAGTAATATCTCCACTGAGATTAAGAAAAGCAGTAGCTTAATAAATTAAGTACTTCCTGGTATGGTTACTGTACTGGTAACTCCCCAAAAGAATCTGGATTGTGGTGAGGGAACAGAGAAAAAAGCTCATTTAGGACCTGCACTTACGAAGGGGGTAGGCAGCTGTTTATCAGGGAGTAAACCTTCTGAGAACAAAAACAGCTGGAGCTTGTTAAGGAAATTACACAGGGGAAAGGATAATGTACTGGGAACTCCGCAGAAGAATCTGATTTGTGGTGAGGGCAGAGAGATAAAAGCTCATTTAGTAACGACATGAACATGCTGCGTAGGTAGCTGTTTATCAGTAAATATCTCCACTGAGATTAAGAAAAGCATTAGCTTAATAAATTAAGTACTTCCTGGTATGGTTACTGTATTGGTAACTCCCCAAAAGAATCTGGATTGTGGTGAGGGAACAGAGAAAAAAGCTCATATAGGACCTGCACTTACGAAGTGGGTAGGCAGCTGTATATCAGTGAGTAAACCTTCTGAGAATAAAAACAGCTGGAGCTTGTTAAGGTAATTACACAGGGAAAGGATAATGTACTGGGAACTCCTCAGAAGAATCTGATTTGTGGTGAGGCAGAGAGATAAAAGCTCATTTAGAACGACATGAACATGCTGCGTAGGTAGCTGTTTAACAGTAAATATCTCCACTGAGATTAAGAAAAGCAATAGCTTAATAAATTAAGTACTTCCTGGTATGGTTACTGTACTGGTAACTCCCCAAAAGAATCTGGATTGTTGAGAGGGAACAGAGAAAAAAGCTCATTTAGGACCTGCACTTACGAAGGGGGTAGGCAGCTGTATATCAGGGAGTAAACCTTCTGAGAATAAAAACAGCTGGAGCTTGTTAAGGTAATTACACAGGGGAAAGGATAATGTACTGGGAACTCCTCAGAAGAAACTGATTTGTGGTGAGGGCAGAGAGATAAAAGCTCATTTAGGAACGACATGAACATGCTGCGTAGGTAGCAGTTTATCAGTAAATATCTCCACTGAGATTAAGAAAAGCAGTAGCTTAATAAATTAAGTACTTCCTGGTATGGTTACTGTACTGGTAACTCCCCAAAAGAATGTGGATTGTGGTGAGGGAACAGAGAAAAAAGCTCATTTAGGACCTGCACTTACGAAGGGGGTAGGCAGCTGTATATCAGGGAGTAAACCTTCTGAGAATAAAAACAGCTGGAGCTTGTTAAGGTAATTACACAGGGGAAAGGATAATGTACTGGGAACTCCTCAGAAGAATCTGATTTGTGGTGAGGGCAGAGAGATAAAAGCTCATTTAGGAACGACATGAACATGCTGCGTAGGTAGCTGTTTATCATTAAATATCTCCACTGAGATTAAGAAAAGCAGTAGCTTAATAAATTAAGTACTTCCTGGTATGGTTACTGTACTGGTAACTCCCCAAAAGAATGTGGATTGTGGTGAGGGAACAGAGAAAAAAGCTCATTTAGGACCTGCACTTACGAAGGGGGAAGCGCAGCTGTATATCAGGGAGTAAACCTTCTGAGAATAAAAACAGCTGGAGCTTGTTAAGGTAATTACACAGGGGAAAGGATAATGTACTGGGAACTCCTCAGAAGAATCTGATTTGTGGTGAGGGCAGAGAGATAATAGCTCATTTAGGAACGACATGAACATGCTGCGTAGGTAGCTGTTTATCAGTAAATATCTCCACTGAGATTAAGAAAGCAGTAGCTTAATAAATTAAGTACTTCCTGCTATGGTTACTGTACTGGTAACTCCCCAAAAGAATCTGGATTGTGGTGAGGGAACAGAGAAAAAAGCTCATTTAGGACCTGCACTTACCAAGGGGGTAGGCAGCTGTATATCAGGGAGTAAATCTTCTGAGAATAAAAACAGCTGGAGCTTGTTAAGGTAATTACACAGGGGAAAGGATATGTACTGGAACTCCTCAGAAGAATCTGATTTGTGGTGAGGGCAGAGAGATAAAAGCTCATTTAGGAACGACATGAACATGCTGCATAGGTAGCTGTTTATCAGTAATATCTCCACTGAGATTAAGAAAAGTAGAAGCTTAATAAATTAAGTACTTCCTGGTATGGTTCCTGTACTGGTAACTCCCCAAAAGAATCTGGATTGTGGTGAGGGAACAGAGAAAAAAGCTCATTTAGGACCTGCACTTACCAAGGGGGTAGGCAGCTGTATATCAGGGAGTAAACCTTCTGAGAATAAAAACAGCTGGAGCTTGCTAAGGTAATTACACAGGGGAAAGGATAATGTACTGGGAACTCCTCAGAAGAATCTGATTTGTGGTGAGGGCAGAGAGATAAAAGCCCATTTAGGAACGACATGAACATGCTGCGTAGGTAGCTGTTTATCAGTAAATATCTCCACTGAGATTAAGAAAAGCAGTAGCTTAATAAATTAAGAACTTCCTGGTATGGTTACTGTACTGGTAACTCCCCAAAAGAATGTGGATTGTGGTGAGGGAACAGAGAAAAAAGCTCATTTAGGACCTGCACTTACGAGGGGTACGCAGCTGTATATCAGGGAGTAAACCTTCTGAGAATAAAAACATCTGGAGCTTGTTAAGGTAATTACACAGGGGAAAGGATAATGTACTGGGAACTCCTCAGAAGAATCTGATTTGTGGTGAGGGCAGAGAGATAAAAGCTCATTTAGGAACGACATGAACATGCTGCGTAGGTAGCTGTTTATCAGTAAATATCTCCACTGAGATTAAGAAAAGCAGTAGCTTAATAAATTAAGTACTTCCTGGTATGGTTACTGTACTGGTAACTCCCCAAAAGAATCTGGATTGTGGTGAGGGAACAGAGAAAAAAGCTCATTTAGGACCTGCACATACAAAGGGGGTAGGGAGCTGTTTATCAGGGAGTAAACCTTCTGAGAATAAAAACAGCTGGAGGTTGTTAAGGTAATTACACAGGGGAAAGGATAATGTACTGGGAACTCCTCAGAAGAATCTGATTTGTGGTGAGGGCAGAGAGATAAAAGCTCATTAGGAACGACATGAACATGCTGCGTAGGTAGCTGTTTATCAGTATATATCTCCACTGAGATTAAGAAAAGCAGCAGCTTAATAAATTAAGTACTTCCTGGTATGGTTACTGTACTGGTAACTCCCCAAAAGAATCTGGATTGTGGTGAGGGAACAGAGAAAAAGCTCATTTAGGACCTGCACTTACGAAGGTGGTAGGCAGCTGTATATCAGGGAGTAAACCTTCTGAGAATAAAAACAGCTGGAGCTTGTTAAGGTAATTACACAGGGGAAAGGATAAGGTACTGGGAACTTCTCAGAAGAATCTGATTTGTGTGAGGGGCAGAGAGATAAAAGCTCATTTAGGAACGACATGAACATGCTGCGTAGGTAGCTGTTTTATCAGTAAATATCTCCACTGAGATTAAGAAAAGCAGTAGCTTAATAAATTAAGTACTTCCTGGTATGGTTACTGTACTGGTAACTCCCCAAAAGAATCTGGATTGTGCTGAGGGAACAGAGAAAAAGCTCATTTAGGACCTGCACTTAGGAAGTGGGTAGGCAGCTGTATATCAGGGAGTAAACCTTCTGAGAATAAAAACAGCTGGAGCTTGTTAAGGTAATTACACAGGGGAAAGGATAATGTACTGGAACTCCTCAGAAGAATCTGATTTGTGGTGAGGGCAGAGAGATAAAAGCTCATTTAGGAACGACATGAACATGCTGCGTAGGTAGCTGTTTATCAGTAAATATCTCCACTGAGATTAAGAAAGCAGTAGCTTAATAAATTAAGTACTTCCTGGTATGGTTACTGTACTGGTAACTCCCCAAAAGAATCTGGATTTGTGGAGGGAACAGAGAAAAAAGCCCATTTAAGACCTGCACTTACGAAGGGTAGGCAGCTGTATATCAGGGAGTAAACCTTCTGAGATTAAAACAGCTGGAGCTTGTTAAGGTAATTACACAGGGGAAAGGATAATGTACTGGGAACTCCTCAGAAGAATCTGATTTGTGGTGAGGGAAGAGAGATAAAAGCTCATTTAGGAAAGACATGAACATGCTGCGTAGGTAGCTGTTTATCAGTAAATATCTCCACTGAGATTAAGAAAAGCAGTAGCTTAATAAATTAAGTACTTCCTGGTATGGTTACTGTACTGGTAACTCCCCAAAAGAATCTGGATTGTGGTGAGGGAACAGAGAAAAAAGCTCATTTAGGACCTGCACTTAAGAAAGGGGGTAGGCAGTTGTATATCAGGGAGTATAGCTTCTGAGAATAAAAACAGCTGGAGCTTGTTAAGGAAATAACACAGGGGAAAGGATAATGTACTGGGAACTCCTCGGAAGAATCTGATTTGTGGTGAGGGCAGAGAGATAAAAGCTCATTTAGGAACGACAGGAACATGCTGCGTAGGTAGCTGTTTATCAGTAAATATCTCCACTGAGATTAAGAAAAGCAGTAGCTTAATAAATTAAGTACTTCCTGGTATGGTTACTGTACTGGTAACTCCCCAAAAGAATGTGGATTGTGGTGAGGGAACAGAGAAAAAAGCTCATTTAGGACCTGCACTTACGAAGGGGGTAGGCAGCTGTATATCAGTGAGTAAACCTTCTGGGAATAAACACAGCTGAACCTTGTTAAGGTAATTACACAGGGAAAGGATAATGTACTGGGAACTCCTCGGAAGAATCTGATTTGTGGTGAGGGCAGAGAGATAAAAGCTCATTTAGGAACGACAGGAACAAGCTGCGTAGGTAGCTGTTTATCAGTAAATATCTCCACTGAGATTAAGAAAAGCAGTAGCTTAATAAATTAAGTACTTCCTGGTATGGTTACTGTACTGGTAACTCCCCAAAAGAATGTGGATTGTGGTGAGGGAACAGAGAAAAAAGCTCATTTAGGACCTGCACTTACGAAGGGGGTAGGCAGCTGTATATCAGGGAGGAAACCTTCTGAGAATAAAAACAGCTGGAGCTTGTTAAGGTAATTACACAGGGGAAAGGATAATGTACTGGGAACTCCTCAGAAGAATCTGATTTGTGGTGAGGCGGAGATATAAAAGCTCATTTAGGAACGAAATGAACATGCTGCGTAGGTAGCTGTTTATCAGTAAATATCTCCACTGAGATTAAGAAAAGCAGTAGCTTAATAAATTAAGTACTTCCTGGTATGGTTACTGTATTGGTAACTCCCCAAAAGAATCTGGATTGTGGTGAGGGAACAGAGAAAAAAGCTCATTTAGGACCTGCACTTACGAAGTGGGTAGGCAGCTGTATATCAGTGAGTAAACCTTCTGAGAATAAAAACAGCTGGAGCTTGTTAAGGTAATTACACAGGGAAAGGATAATGTACTGGGAACTCCTCAGAAGAATCTGATTTGTGGTGAGGGCAGAGAGATAAACGTCATTTAGGAACGACATGAACATGCTGCGTAGGTAGCTGTTTATCATTAAATATCTCCACTGAGATTAAGAAAAGCAGTAGCTTAATAAATTAAGTACTTCCTGGTATGGTTACTGTACTGGTAACTCCCCAAAAGAATCTGGATTGTGGGGAGGGAACAGAGAAAAAAGCTCATTTAGGACCTGCACTTACGCAGGGGGAAGGCAGCTGTATATCAGGGAGTAAACCTTCTGAGAATAAAAACAGCTGGAGCTTGTTAAGGTAATTACACAGGGGAAAGGATAATGTACTGGGAACTCCTCAGAAGAATCTGATTTGTGGTGAGGGCAGAGAGATAAAAGCTCATTTAGGAACGACATGAACATGCTGCGTAGGTAGCTGTTTATCAGTAAATACTCTCACTGAGATTAAGAAAAGCAGTAGCTTAATAAATTAAGTACTTCCTGGTATGGTTACTGTACTGGTAACTCCCCAAAAGAATCTGGATTGTGGTGAGGGAACAGAGAAAAAAGCTCATTTAGGACCTGCACTTACGAAGGGGGTAGGCAGCTGTATATCAGGGAATAAACCTTCTGAGAATAAAAACAGCTGGAGCTTGTTAAGGTAATTACACAGGGGAAAGGATAATGTACTGGGAACTCCTCAGAAGAATCTGATTTGTGGTGAGGGCAGAGAGATAAAAGCTCATTTAGGAACGACATGAACATGCTGCGTAGGTAGCTGTTTATCAGTAAATATCTCCACTGAGATTAAGAAAAGCAATAGCTTAATAAATTAAGTACTTCCTGGTATGGTTACTGTACTGGTAACTCCCCAAAAGAGTCTGGATTGTTGAGAGGGAACAGAGAAAAAAAGCTCATTTAGGACCTGCACTTACGAAGGGGGTAGGCAGCTGTATATCAGGGAGTAAACCTTCTGAGAATAAAAACAGCTGGAGCTTGTTAAGGTAATTACACAGGGGAAAGGATAATGTACTGGGAACTCCTCAGAAGAAGATCTGATTTGTGGTGAGGGCAGAGAGATAAAAGCTCATTTAGGAACGATATGAACATGCTGCGTAGGTAGCAGTTTATCAGTAAATATCTCCACTGAGATTAAGAAAAGCAGTAGCTTAATAAATTAAGTACTTCCTGGTATGGTTACTGTACTGGTAACTCCCCAAAAGAATCTGGATTGTGGTGAGGGAACAGAGAAAAAAGCTCATTTAGGACCTGCACTTACGAAGGGGGTAGGCAGCTGTATATCAGGGAGTAAACCTTCTGAGAATAAAAACAGCTGGAGCTTGTTAAGGTAATTACACAGGGGAAAGGATAATGTACTGGGAACTCCTCAGAAGAATCTGATTTGTGGTGAGGGCAGAGAGATAAAAGCTCATTTAGGAACGACATGAACATGCTGCGTAGGTAGCTGTTTATCATTAAATATCTCCACTGAGATTAAGAAAAGCAGTAGCTTAATAAATTAAGTACTTCCTGGTATGGTTACTGTACTGGTAACTCCCCAAAAGAATCTGGATTGTGGGGAGGGAACAGAGAAAAAAGCTCATTTAGGAGCTGCACTTACGAAGGGGGAAGGCAGCTGTATATTAGGGAGTAAACCTTCTGAGAATAGAAACAGCTGGAGCTTGTTAAGGTAATTACACAGGGGAAAGGATAATGTACTGGGAACTCCTCAGAAGAATCTGATTTGTGGTGAGGGCAGAGAGATAATAGCTCATATAGGAACGACATGAACATGCTGCGTAGGTAGCTGTTTATCAGTAAATATCTCCACTGAGATTAAGAAAAGCAGTAGCTTAATAAATGAAGTACTTCTTGGTATGGTTACTGTACTGGTAACTCCCCAAAAGAATCTGGATTGTGGGGAGGGAACAGAGAAAAAAGCTCATTTAGGACCTGCACTTACGCAGGGGGTAGGCAGCTGTATATCAGGGAGTAAACCTTCTGAGAATAAAAACAGCTGGAGCTTGTTAAGGTAATTACACAGGGGAAAGGATAATGTACTGGGAACTCCTCAGAAGAATCTGATTTGTGGTGAGGGCAGAGAGATAAAAGCTCATTTAGGAACGACATGAACATGCTGCGTAGGTAGCTGTTTATCAGTAAATATCTCCACTGAGATTAAGAAAAGCAGTAGCTTAATAAATTAAGTACTTCCTGGTATGGTTACTGTACTGGTAACTCCCCAAAAGAATCTGGATTGTGGTGAGGGAACAGAGAAAAAAGCTCATTTAGGACCTGCACTTACGAAGGGGGTAGGCAGCTGTATATCAGGGAGTAAACCTTCTGAGAATAAAAACAGCTGGAGCTTGTTAAGGTAATTACACAGGGGAAAGGATAATGTACTGGGAACTCCTCAGAAGAATCTGATTTGTGGTGAGGGGCAGAGATAAAAGCTCATTTAGGAACGACATGAACATGCTGCGTAGGTAGCTGTTTATCAGTAAATATCTCCAATGAGATTAATAAAAGCAGTAGCTTAATAAATTAAGTACTTCCTGTATGGTTACTGTACTGGTAACTCCCCAAAAGAATCTGGATGTGGTGAGGGAACAGAGAATAAAGCTCATTTAGTACCTTCACTTACGAAGGGGGTAGGCAGCTGTATATCAGGGAGTAAACCTTCTGAGAATAAAAACAGCTGGAGCTTGTTAAGGTAATTACACAGGGGAAAGGATAATGTACTGGGAACTCCTCAGAAGAATCTGATTTGTGGTGAGGGCAGAGAGATAAAAGCTCATTTAGGAACGACATGAACATGCTGCATAGGTAGCTGTTTATCAGTAAATATCTCCCCTGAGATTAAGAAAAGCATTAGCTTAATAAATTAAGTACTTCCTGGTATGGTTACTGTACTGGTAACTCCCAAAAGAATCTGAATTGTGGTGAGGGAACAGAGAAAAAAGCTCATTTAGGACCTGCACTTACGAAGGGGGTAGGCAGGTGTATATCAGGGAGTAAAGCTTCTGAGAATAAAAACAGCTGGAGCTTGTTAAGGTAATTACACAGGGGAAAGGATAATGTACTGGGAACTCCTCAGAAGAATCTGATTTGTGGTGAGGGCAGAGAGATAAAAGCTCATTTAGGAACGACATGAACATGCTGCGTAGGTAGCTGTTTATCAGTAAATATCTCCACTGAGATTAAGAAAGCAGTAGCTTAATAAATTAAGTACTTCCTGGTATGGTTACTGTACTGGTAACTCCCCAAAAGAATCTGGATTGTGGTGAGGGAACAGAGAAAAAAGCTCATTTAGGACCTGCACTTACGAAGGGGGTAGGCAGCTGTATATCAGGGAGTAAACCTTCTGAGAATAAAAACAGCTGGAGCTTGTTAAGGTAATTACACAGGGGAAAGGATAATGTACTGGGAACTCCTCAGAAGAATCTGATTTGTGGTGAGGGCAGAGAGATAAAAGCTCATTTAGGAACGACATGAACATGCTGCGTAGGTAGCTGTTTATCAGTAAATATCTCCACTGAGATTAAGAAAAGCAGTAGCTTAATAAATTAATACTTCCTGGTATGGTTACTGTACTGGTAACTCCTCAAGAGAATCTGGATTGTGGTGAGGGAACAGAGAAAAAAGCTCATTTAGGACCTGCACTTACGAAGGGGGTAGGCAGCTGTATATCAGGGAGTAAACCTTCTGAGAATAAAAACAGCTGGAGCTTGTTAAGGTAATTACACAGGGGAAAGGATAATGTACTGGAACTCCTCAGAAGAATCTGATTTGTGGTGAGAGAAGAGAGATAAAAGCTCATTTAGGAACGACATGGACATGCTGCGTAGGTAGCTGTTTATCAGTACATATCTCCACTGAGATGAAGAAAAGCAGTAGCTTAATAAATTAAGTACTTCCTGGTATGGTTACTGTACTGGTAACTCCCCAAAAGAATCTGGATTGTGGTGAGGGAACAGAGAAAAAAGCTCATTTAAGACCTTCACTTACGAAGGGGGTAGGCAGCTGTATATCAGGGAGTAAACCTTCTGAGAATAAAAACAGCTGGAGCTTGTTAAGGTAATTACACAGGGGAAAGGATAATGTACTGGGAACTCCTCAGAAGAATCTGATTTGTGGTGAGGGCAGAGAGATAAAAGCTCATTTAGTAACGACATGAACATGCTGCGTAGGTAGCTGTTTATCAGTAAATATCTCCACTGAGATTAAGAAAAGCAGTAGCTTAATAAATTAAGTACTTCCTGGTATGGTTACTGTACTGGTAACTCCCCAAAAGAATCAGGATTGTGGTGAGGGAACAGAGAAAAAAGCTCATTTAGGACCTGCACTTACGAAGGGGGTAGGCAGCTGTATATCAGGGAGTAAACCTTCTGAGAATAAAAACAGCTGGAGCTTGTTAAGGTAATTACACAGGGAAAGGATAATGTACTGGGAACTCCTCAGTAGAATCTGATTTGTGGTGAGGGCAGAGAGATAAAAGCTCATTTAGGAACGACATGAACATGCTGCGTAGGTAGCAGTTTATCAGTAAATATCTCCACTGAGATTAAGAAACGCAGTAGCTTAATAAATTAAGTACTTGCTGGTATGGTTACTGTACTGGTAACTCCCCAAAAGAATCTGGATTTTGGTGAGGGAATAGAGAAAAAAGCTCATTTAGGCCCTGCACTTACGAAGGGGGTAGGCATCTGTATATCAGGGAGTAAACCTTCTGAGAATAAAAACAGCTGGAGCTTGTTAAGGTAATTACACAGGGGAACGGATAATGTACTGGGAACTCCTCGGAAGAATCTGATTTGTGGTGAGGGCAGAGAGATAAAAGCTCATTTAGGAATGACATGAACATGCTGCGTAGGTAGCTGTTTATCAGTAAATATCTCCACTGAGATTAAGAAAAGCAGTAGCTTAATAAATTAAGTACTTCCTGGTATGGTTACTGTACTGGTAACTGCCCAAAAGAATCTGGATTGTGGTGAGGAACAGAGAAAAAAGCTCATTTAGGACCTGCACTTACGAAGGGGGTAGGCAGCTGTATATCAGGGAGTAAACCTTCTGAGAATAAAAACAGCTGGAGCTTGTTAAGGTAATTACACAGGGGAAAGGATAATGTACTGGGAACTACTCAGTAGAATCTGATTTGTGGTGAGGGCAGAGAGATAAAAGCTCATTTAGGAACGATATGAACATGCTGCGTAAGTAGCTGTTTATCAGTAAATATCTCCACTGAGTTTATGAAAAGCAGTAGCTTAATAAATTAAGTACTTCCTGGTATCGTTACTGTACTGGTAACTCCCCAAAAGAATCTGGATAGTGGGGAGTGAACAGACAAAAAAGCTCATTTAGGACCTGCACTTACGAAGGGGGTAGGCAGCTGTATATCAGGGAGTAAACCTTCTGAGAATAAAAACAGCTGGAGCTTGTTAAGGTAATTACACAGGGGAAAGGATAATGTACTGGGAACTCCTCAGAAGAATCTGATTTGTGGTGAGGGCAGAGAGATAAAAGCTCATTTTGGAACGACATGAACATGCTGCGTAGGTAGCTGTTTATCAGTAAATATCTCCACTGAGATTAAGAAAAGCAGTAGCTTAATAAATTAAGTACTTCCTGGTATGGTTACTGTACTGGTAACTCCCCAAAAGAATCTGATTGTGGGGAGGGAACAGAGAAAAAAGCTCATTTAGGACCTGCACTTACGAAGGGGGTAGGCAGCTGTATATCAGGGATTAAACCTTCTGAGAATAAAAACAGCTGGAGCTTGTTAAGGTAATTACACAGGGGAAAGGGTAATGTACTGGGAACTCCTCAGAAGAATCTGATTTGTGGTGAGGGCAGAGAGATAAAAGCTCATTTAGGAACGACATGTACATGCTGCGTAGGTAGCTGTTTATCAGTAAATATCTCCACTGAGATTAAGAAACGCAGCAGCTTAATAAATTACGTACTTCCTGGTATGGTTACTGTACTGGTAACTCCCCAAAAGAATCTGGATTGTGGTGAGGGAAGAGAGAAAACAGCTCATTTAGGACCTGCACTTACGAAGGGGGTAGGCAGCGGTATATCAGGGAGTAAACCTTCTGAGAATAAAAACAGCTGGAGCTTGTTAAGGTAATTACACAGGGGAACGGATAATGTACTGGGAACTCCTCGGAGGAAACTGATTTGTGGTGAGGGCAGAAAGATAAAAGCTCATTTAGGAACGACATGAACATGCTGCGTAGGTAGCTGTTAATCAGTAAATATCTCCACTGAGATTAAGAAAAGCAGTAGCTTAATAAATTAAGTACTTCCTGGTATGGTTACTATACTGGTAACTCCCCAAAAGAATCTGGATTGTGGTGAGGGAACAGAGAAAAAAGCTCATTTAGGACCTGCACTTACGAAGGGGGTAGGCAGCTGTATATCAGGGAGTAAACCTTCTGAGAATAAAAACAGCTGGAGCTTGTTAAGGTAATTACACAGGGGAACGGATAATGTACTGGGAACTCCTCAGAAGAATCTGATTTGTGGTGAGGGCAGAGAGATAAAAGCTCATTTAGGAATGACATGAACATGCTGCGTAGGTAGCTGTTTATCAGTAAATATCTCCACTGAGATTAAGAAAAGCAGTAGCTTAATAAATTAAGTACTTCCTGGTATGGTTACTGTACTGGTAACTCCCCAAAAGAATCTGGATTGTGGTGAGGGAACAGAGAAAAAAGCTCATTTAGGACCTGCACTTACGAAGGGGGTAGGCAGCTGTATATCAGGGAGTAAACCTTCTGAGAATAAAAACAGCTGGAGCTTGTTAAGGTAATTACACAGCGGAAAGGATAATGTACTGGGAACTCCTCAGAAGAATCTGATTTGTGGTGAGGGCAGAGAGATAAATGCTCTATAAGGAACGACATGAACATGCTGCGTAGGTAGCTGTTTATCAGTAAATATCTCCACTGAGATGAAGAAAAGCAGTAGCTTAATAAATTAAGTACTTCCTGGTATGGTTACTGTACTGGTAACACCCCAAAAGAATCTGGATTGTGGTGAGGGAACAGAGAAAAAAGCTCATTTAGGACCTGCACTTACGAAGGGGGTAGGCAGCTGTATATCAGGGAGTAAACCTTCTGAGAATAAAAACAGCTGGAGCTTGTTAAGGTAATTACACAGGGAAAGGATAATGTACTGGGAACTCCTCAGAAGAATCTGATTTGTGGTGAGGGCAGAGAGATAAAAGCTCATTTAGGAACGACATGAACATGCTGCGTAGGTAGCTGTTTATCAGTAAATATCTCCACTGAGATTAAGAAACGCAGTAGCTTAATAAATTAAGTACTTCCTGGTATGGTTACTGTACTGGTAACTCCCCAAAAGAATCTGGATTGTGGTGAGGGAACAGAGAAAAAAGCTCATTTAGGACCTGCACTTACGAAGGGGGTAGGCAGCTGTATATCAGGGAGTAAACCTTCTGAGAATAAAAACAGCTGGAGCTTGTTAAGGTAATTACACAGGGGAACGGATAATGTACTGGGAACTCCTCAGAAGAATCTCATTTGTGGTGAGGGCAGAGAGATAAAAGCTCATTTAGGAACGACATGAACATTCTGCGTAGGTAGTTGTTTATTAGTAAATATCTCCACTGAGATTAAGAAAAGCAGTAGCTTAAAAAATTAAGTACTTCCTGGTATGGTTACTGTACTGGTAACTCCCAAAAGAATCTGGATTGTGGGGAGGGAACAGAGAAAAAAGCTCATTTAGGACCTGCACTTACGAAGGGGGTAGGCAGCTGTATATCAGGGAGTAAACCTTCTGAGAATAAAAACAGCTGGGGCTTGTTAAGGTAATTACACAGGGGAAAGGATAATGTACTGGGAACTCCTCAGAAGAATCTGATTTGTGGTGAGGGCAGAGAGATAAAAGCTCATTTAGGAACGACATGAACATGCTGCGTAGGTAGCTGTTTATCAGTAAATATCTCCACTGAGATTAAGAAAAGCAGTAGCTTAATAAATTAAGTACTTCCTGGTATGGTTACTGTACTGGTAACTCCCAAAAAGAATCTGAATTGTGGTGAGGGAACAGAGAAAAAAGCTCATTTAGGACCTGCAGTTACGATGGGGATTGGCAGCTGTATATCAGGGAGTAAACCTTCTGAGAATAAAAACAGCCGGAGCTTGTTAAGGTAATTACACAGGGGAAAGGGTAATGTACTGGGAACTCCTCAGAAGAATCTGATTTGTGGTGAGGGCAGAGAGATAAAAGCTCATTTAGGAACGACATGAACATGCTGCGTAGGTAGCGGTTTATCAGTAAATATCTCCACTGAGATGAAGAAAAGCAGTAGCTTAATAAATTAAGTAATTCCTGGTATGGTTACTGTACTGGTAACTCCCCAAAAGAATCTGGATTGTGGTGAGGGAACAGAGAAAAAAGCTCATTTAGGACCTGCACTTACGAAGGGGGTAGGCAGCTGTATATCAGGGAGTAAATCTTCTGAGAACAAAAACAGCTGGAGCTTGTTAAGGTAATTACACAGGGGAAAGGATAATGTACTGGGAACTCCTCAGAAGAATCTGATTTGTGGTGAGGGCAGAGAGATAAAAGCTCATTTAGGGACGACATGAACATGCTGCGTAGGTAGCTGTTTATCAGTAAATATCTCCACTGAGATTAAGAAAAGCAGTAGCTTAATAAATTAAGTACATCCTGGTATGGTTACTGTACTGGTAACTCCCCAAAAGAATCTGGATTGTGGTGAGGGAACAGAGAAAAAAGCTCATTTAGGACCTGCACTTACGAAGGGGGTAGGCAGCTGTATATCAGGGAGTAAACCTTCTGAGAATAAAAACAGCTGGAGCTTGTTAAGGTAATTACACAGGGGAAAGGATAATGTACTGGGAACTCCTCAGAAGAATCTGATTTGTGGTGAGGGCAGAGAGATAAAAGCTCATTTAGGAACGACATGAATAGGCTGCGTAGGTAGATGTTTATCAGTAAATATCTCCACTGAGATTAAGAAAAGCAGTAGCTTAATAAATTAAGTACTTGCTGGTATGGTTACTGTACAGGTAACTCCCCAAAAGAATCTGGATTGTGGTGAGGGAACAGAGAAAAAAGCTCATTTAGGACCTGCACTTACGAAGGGGGTAGGCAGCTGTATATCAGGGAGTAAACCTTCTGAGAATAAAAACAGCTGGAGCTTGTTAAGGTAATTACACAGGGGAAAGGATAATGTACTGGGAACTCCTCAGAAGAATCTGATTTGTGGTGAGGGCAGAGAGATAAAAGCTCATTTAGGAACGACGTGAACATGGTGCGTAGGTAGCTGTTTATCAGTAAATATCGCCACTGAGATTAAGAAAAGCAGTAGCTTAATAAATTAAGTACTTCCTGGTATGGTTACTGTACTGGTAACTCCCAAAAAGAATCTGGATTGTGGTGAGGGAACAGAGAAAAATCTCATTTAGGACCTGCACTTACGAAGGGGGTAGGCAGCTGTATATCAGGGAGTAAACCTTCTGAGAATAAAAAAAGCTGGGGCTTGTTAAGGTAATTACACAGGGGAAAGGATAATGTACTGGGAACTCCTCAGAAGAAACTGATTTGTGGTGAGGGCAGAGAGATAAAAGCTCATTTAGGAACGACATGAACATGCTGCATAGGTAGCTGTTTATCAGTAAATATCTCCACTGAGATTAAGAAAAGCAGTAGCTTAATAAATTAAGTACTTCCTGGTATGGTTAC
>NW_025956659.1:0-55232 GCF_023159225.1 Perognathus longimembris pacificus | reverse complement strand
AACTCCCCAAAAGAATCTGGATTGTGGTGAGGGAACAGAGAAAAAAGCTCATTTAGGACCTGCACTTACGAAGGGGGTAGGCAGCTGTATATCAGGGAGTAAACCTTCTGAGAATAAAAACAGCTGGAGCTTGTTAAGGTAATTACACAGGGGAAAGGATAATGTACTGGGAACTCCTCAGAAAATCTGATTTGTGGTGAGGGCAGAGAGATAAAAGCTCATTTAGGAACGACATGAACATGCTGCGTAGGTAGCTGTTTATCAGTAAATATCTCCACTGAGATTAAGAAAAGCAGTAGCTTAATAAATTAAGTACTTCCTGGTATGGTTACTGTACTGGTAACTCCCCAAAAGAATCTGGATTGTGGTGAGGGAACAGAGAAAAAAGCTCATTTAGGACCTGCACTTACGAAGGGGGTAGGCAGCTGTATATCAGGGAGTAAACCTTCTGAGAATAAAAACAGCTGGAGCTTGTTAAGGTAATTACACAGGGGAAAGGATAATGTACTGGGAACTCCTCAGAAGAATCTGATTTGTGGTGAGGGCAGAGAGATAAAAGCTCATTTAGGAACGACATGAACATGCTGCGTAGGTAGCTGTTTATCAGTAAATATCTCCACTGAGATTAAGAAAAGCAGTAGCTTAATAAATTAAGTACTTCCTGGTATGGTTACTGTACTGGTAACTCCCCAAAAGAATCTGGATTGTGGTGAGGGAACAGAGAAAAAAGCTCATTTAGGACCTGCACTTACGAAGGGGGTAGGCAGCTGTATATCAGGGAGTAAACCTTCTGAGAATAAAAACAGCTGGAGCTTGTTAAGGTAATTACACAGGGGAAAGGATAATGTACTGGGAACTCCTCAGAAGAATCTGATTTGTGGTGAGGGCAGAGAGATAAAAGCTCATTTAGGAACGACATGAACATGCTGCGTAGGTAGCTGTTTATCAGTAAATATCTCCACTGAGATTAAGAAAAGCAGTAGCTTAATAAATTAAGTACTTCCTGGTATGGTTACTGTACTGGTAACTCCCCAAAAGAATCTGGATTGTGGTGAGGGAACAGAGAAAAAAGCTCATTTAGGACCTGCACTTACGAAGGGGGTAGGCAGCTGTATATCAGGGAGTAAACCTTCTGAGAATAAAAACAGCTGGAGCTTGTTAAGGTAATTACACAGGGGAAAGGATAATGTACTGGGAACTCCTCAGAAGAATCTGATTTGTGGTGAGGGCAGAGAGATAAAAGCTCATTTAGGAACGACATGAACATGCTGCGTAGGTAGCTGTTTATCAGTAAATATCTCCACTGAGATTAAGAAAAGCAGTAGCTTAATAAATTAAGTACTTCCTGGTATGGTTACTGTACTGGTAACTCCCCAAAAGAATCTGGATTGTGGTGAGGGAACAGAGAAAAAAGCTCATTTAGGACCTGCACTTACGAAGGGGGTAGGCAGCTGTATATCAGGGAGTAAACCTTCTGAGAATAAAAACAGCTGGAGCTTGTTAAGGTAATTACACAGGGGAAAGGATAATGTACTGGGAACTCCTCAGAAGAATCTGATTTGTGGTGAGGGCAGAGAGATAAAAGCTCATTTAGGAACGACATGAACATGCTGCGTAGGTAGCTGTTTATCAGTAAATATCTCCACTGAGATTAAGAAAAGCAGTAGCTTAATAAATTAAGTACTTCCTGGTATGGTTACTGTACTGGTAACTCCCCAAAAGAATCTGGATTGTGGTGAGGGAACAGAGAAAAAAGCTCATTTAGGACCTGCACTTACGAAGGGGGTAGGCAGCTGTATATCAGGGAGTAAACCTTCTGAGAATAAAAACAGCTGGAGCTTGTTAAGGTAATTACACAGGGGAAAGGATAATGTACTGGGAACTCCTCAGAAGAATCTGATTTGTGGTGAGGGCAGAGAGATAAAAGCTCATTTAGGAACGACATGAACATGCTGCGTAGGTAGCTGTTTATCAGTAAATATCTCCACTGAGATTAAGAAAAGCAGTAGCTTAATAAATTAAGTACTTCCTGGTATGGTTACTGTACTGGTAACTCCCCAAAAGAATCTGGATTGTGGTGAGGGAACAGAGAAAAAAGCTCATTTAGGACCTGCACTTACGAAGGGGGTAGGCAGCTGTATATCAGGGAGTAAACCTTCTGAGAATAAAAACAGCTGGAGCTTGTTAAGGTAATTACACAGGGGAAAGGATAATGTACTGGGAACTCCTCAGAAGAATCTGATTTGTGGTGAGGGCAGAGAGATAAAAGCTCATTTAGGAACGACATGAACATGCTGCGTAGGTAGCTGTTTATCAGTAAATATCTCCACTGAGATTAAGAAAAGCAGTAGCTTAATAAATTAAGTACTTCCTGGTATGGTTACTGTACTGGTAACTCCCCAAAAGAATCTGGATTGTGGTGAGGGAACAGAGAAAAAAGCTCATTTAGGACCTGCACTTACGAAGGGGGTAGGCAGCTGTATATCAGGGAGTAAACCTTCTGAGAATAAAAACAGCTGGAGCTTGTTAAGGTAATTACACAGGGGAAAGGATAATGTACTGGGAACTCCTCAGAAGAATCTGATTTGTGGTGAGGGCAGAGAGATAAAAGCTCATTTAGGAACGACATGAACATGCTGCGTAGGTAGCTGTTTATCAGTAAATATCTCCACTGAGATTAAGAAAAGCAGTAGCTTAATAAATTAAGTACTTCCTGGTATGGTTACTGTACTGGTAACTCCCCAAAAGAATCTGGATTGTGGTGAGGGAACAGAGAAAAAAGCTCATTTAGGACCTGCACTTACGAAGGGGGTAGGCAGCTGTATATCAGGGAGTAAACCTTCTGAGAATAAAAACAGCTGGAGCTTGTTAAGGTAATTACACAGGGGAAAGGATAATGTACTGGGAACTCCTCAGAAGAATCTGATTTGTGGTGAGGGCAGAGAGATAAAAGCTCATTTAGGAACGACATGAACATGCTGCGTAGGTAGCTGTTTATCAGTAAATATCTCCACTGAGATTAAGAAAAGCAGTAGCTTAATAAATTAAGTACTTCCTGGTATGGTTACTGTACTGGTAACTCCCCAAAAGAATCTGGATTGTGGTGAGGGAACAGAGAAAAAAGCTCATTTAGGACCTGCACTTACGAAGGGGGTAGGCAGCTGTATATCAGGGAGTAAACCTTCTGAGAATAAAAACAGCTGGAGCTTGTTAAGGTAATTACACAGGGGAAAGGATAATGTACTGGGAACTCCTCAGAAGAATCTGATTTGTGGTGAGGGCAGAGAGATAAAAGCTCATTTAGGAAGACATGAACATGCTGCGTAGGTAGCTGTTTATCAGTAAATATCTCCACTGAGATTAAGAAAAGCAGTAGCTTAATAAATTAAGTACTTCCTGGTATGGTTACTGTACTGGTAACTCCCCAAAAGAATCTGGATTGTGGTGAGGGAACAGAGAAAAAAGCTCATTTAGGACCTGCACTTACGAAGGGGGTAGGCAGCTGTATATCAGGGAGTAAACCTTCTGAGAATAAAAACAGCTGGAGCTTGTTAAGGTAATTACACAGGGGAAAGGATAATGTACTGGGAACTCCTCAGAAGAATCTGATTTGTGGTGAGGGCAGAGAGATAAAAGCTCATTTAGGAACGACATGAACATGCTGCGTAGGTAGCTGTTTATCAGTAAATATCTCCACTGAGATTAAGAAAAGCAGTAGCTTAATAAATTAAGTACTTCCTGGTATGGTTACTGTACTGGTAACTCCCCAAAAGAATCTGGATTGTGGTGAGGGAACAGAGAAAAAAGCTCATTTAGGACCTGCACTTACGAAGGGGGTAGGCAGCTGTATATCAGGGAGTAAACCTTCTGAGAATAAAAACAGCTGGAGCTTGTTAAGGTAATTACACAGGGGAAAGGATAATGTACTGGGAACTCCTCAGAAGAATCTGATTTGTGGTGAGGGCAGAGAGATAAAAGCTCATTTAGGAACGACATGAACATGCTGCGTAGGTAGCTGTTTATCAGTAATATCTCCACTGAGATTAAGAAAAGCAGTAGCTTAATAAATTAAGTACTTCCTGGTATGGTTACTGTACTGGTAACTCCCCAAAAGAATCTGGATTGTGGTGAGGGAACAGAGAAAAAAGCTCATTTAGGACCTGCACTTACGAAGGGGGTAGGCAGCTGTATATCAGGGAGTAAACCTTCTGAGAATAAAAACAGCTGGAGCTTGTTAAGGTAATTACACAGGGGAAAGGATAATGTACTGGGAACTCCTCAGAAGAATCTGATTTGTGGTGAGGGCAGAGAGATAAAAGCTCATTTAGGAACGACATGAACATGCTGCGTAGGTAGCTGTTTATCAGTAAATATCTCCACTGAGATTAAGAAAAGCAGTAGCTTAATAAATTAAGTACTTCCTGGTATGGTTACTGTACTGGTAACTCCCCAAAAGAATCTGGATTGTGGTGAGGGAACAGAGAAAAAAGCTCATTTAGGACCTGCACTTACGAAGGGGGTAGGCAGCTGTATATCAGGGAGTAAACCTTCTGAGAATAAAAACAGCTGGAGCTTGTTAAGGTAATTACACAGGGGAAAGGATAATGTACTGGGAACTCCTCAGAAGAATCTGATTTGTGGTGAGGGCAGAGAGATAAAAGCTCATTTAGGAACGACATGAACATGCTGCGTAGGTAGCTGTTTATCAGTAAATATCTCCACTGAGATTAAGAAAAGCAGTAGCTTAATAAATTAAGTACTTCCTGGTATGGTTACTGTACTGGTAACTCCCCAAAAGAATCTGGATTGTGGTGAGGGAACAGAGAAAAAAGCTCATTTAGGACCTGCACTTACGAAGGGGGTAGGCAGCTGTATATCAGGGAGTAAACCTTCTGAGAATAAAAACAGCTGGAGCTTGTTAAGGTAATTACACAGGGGAAAGGATAATGTACTGGGAACTCCTCAGAAGAATCTGATTTGTGGTGAGGGCAGAGAGATAAAAGCTCATTTAGGAACGACATGAACATGCTGCGTAGGTAGCTGTTTATCAGTAAATATCTCCACTGAGATTAAGAAAAGCAGTAGCTTAATAAATTAAGTACTTCCTGGTATGGTTACTGTACTGGTAACTCCCCAAAAGAATCTGGATTGTGGGGAGGGAACAGAGAAAAAAGCTCATTTAGGACCTGCACTTACGAAGGGGGTAGGCAGCTGTATATCAGGGAGTAAACCTTCTGAGAATAAAAAGAGCTGGAGCTTGTTAAGGTAATTACACAGGGGAAAGGATAATGTACTGGGAACTCCTCAGAAGAATCTGATTTGTGGTGAGGGCAGAGAGATAAAAGCTCATTTAGGAACGACATGAACATGCTGCGTAGGTAGCTGTTTATCAGTAAATATCTCCACTGAGATTAAGAAAAGCAGTAGCTTAATAAATTAAGTACTTCCTGGTATGGTTACTGTACTGGTAACTCCCCAAAAGAATCTGGATTGTGGTGAGGGAACAGAGAAAAAAGCTCATTTAGGACCTGCACTTACGAAGGGGGTAGCAGCTGTATATCAGGGAGTAAACCTTCTGAGAATAAAAACAGCTGGAGCTTGTTAAGGTAATTACACAGGGGAAAGGATAATGTACTGGGAACTCCTCAGAAGAATCTGATTTGTGGTGAGGGCAGAGAGATAAAAGCTCATTTAGGAACGACATGAACATGCTGCGTAGGTAGCTGTTTATCAGTAAATATCTCCACTGAGATTAAGAAAAGCAGTAGCTTAATAAATTAAGTACTTCCTGGTATGGTTACTGTACTGGTAACTCCCCAAAAGAATCTGGATTGTGGTGAGGGAACAGAGAAAAAAGCTCATTTAGGACCTGCACTTACGAAGGGGGTAGGCAGCTGTATATCAGGGAGTAAACCTTCTGAGAATAAAAACAGCTGGAGCTTGTTAAGGTAATTACACAGGGGAAAGGATAATGTACTGGGAACTCCTCAGAAGAATCTGATTTGTGGTGAGGGCAGAGAGATAAAAGCTCATTTAGGAACGACATGAACATGCTGCGTAGGTAGCTGTTTATCAGTAAATATCTCCACTGAGATTAAGAAAAGCAGTAGCTTAATAAATTAAGTACTTCCTGGTATGGTTACTGTACTGGTAACTCCCCAAAAGAATCTGGATTGTGGTGAGGGAACAGAGAAAAAAGCTCATTTAGGACCTGCACTTACGAAGGGGGTAGGCAGCTGTATATCAGGGAGGAAACCTTCTGAGAATAAAAACAGCTGGAGCTTGTTAAGGTAATTACACAGGGGAAAGGATAATGTACTGGGAACTCCTCAGAAGAATCTGATTTGTGGTGAGGGCAGAGAGATAAAAGCTCATTTAGGAACGACATGAACATGCTGCGTAGTAGCTGTTTATCAGTAAATATCTCCACTGAGATTAAGAAAAGCAGTAGCTTAATAAATTAAGTACTTCCTGGTATGGTTACTGTACTGGTAACTCCCCAAAAGAATCTGGATTGTGGTGAGGGAACAGAGAAAAAAGCTCATTTAGGACCTGCACTTACGAAGGGGGTAGGCAGCTGTATATCAGGGAGTAAACCTTCTGAGAATAAAAACAGCTGGAGCTTGTTAAGGTAATTACACAGGGGAAAGGATAATGTACTGGGAACTCCTCAGAAGAATCTGATTTGTGGTGAGGGCAGAGAGATAAAAGCTCATTTAGGAACGACATGAACATGCTGCGTAGGTAGCTGTTTATCAGTAAATATCTCCACTGAGATTAAGAAAAGCAGTAGCTTAATAAATTAAGTACTTCCTGGTATGGTTACTGTACTGGTAACTCCCCAAAAGAATCTGGATTGTGGTGAGGGAACAGAGAAAAAAGCTCATTTAGGACCTGCACTTACGAAGGGGGTAGGCAGCTGTATATCAGGGAGTAAACCTTCTGAGAATAAAAACAGCTGGAGCTTGTTAAGGTAATTACACAGGGGAAAGGATAATGTACTGGGAACTCCTCAGAAGAATCTGATTTGTGGTGAGGGCAGAGAGATAAAAGCTCATTTAGGAACGACATGAACATGCTGCGTAGGTAGCTGTTTATCAGTAAATATCTCCACTGAGATTAAGAAAAGCAGTAGCTTAATAAATTAAGTACTTCCTGGTATGGTTACTGTACTGGTAACTCCCCAAAAGAATCTGGATTGTGGTGAGGGAACAGAGAAAAAAGCTCATTTAGGACCTGCACTTACGAAGGGGGTAGGCAGCTGTATATCAGGGAGGAAACCTTCTGAGAATAAAAACAGCTGGAGCTTGTTAAGGTAATTACACAGGGGAAAGGATAATGTACTGGGAACTCCTCAGAAGAATCTGATTTGTGGTGAGGGCAGAGAGATAAAAGCTCATTTAGGAACGACATGAACATGCTGCGTAGGTAGCTGTTTATCAGTAAATATCTCCACTGAGATTAAGAAAAGCAGTAGCTTAATAAATTAAGTACTTCCTGGTATGGTTACTGTACTGGTAACTCCCCAAAAGAATCTGGATTGTGGTGAGGGAACAGAGAAAAAAGCTCATTTAGGACCTGCACTTACGAAGGGGGTAGGCAGCTGTATATCAGGGAGTAAACCTTCTGAGAATAAAAACAGCTGGAGCTTGTTAAGGTAATTACACAGGGGAAAGGATAATGTACTGGGAACTCCTCAGAAGAATCTGATTTGTGGTGAGGGCAGAGAGATAAAAGCTCATTTAGGAACGACATGAACATGCTGCGTAGGTAGCTGTTTATCAGTAAATATCTCCACTGAGATTAAGAAAAGCAGTAGCTTAATAAATTAAGTACTTCCTGGTATGGTTACTGTACTGGTAACTCCCCAAAAGAATCTGGATTGTGGTGAGGGAACAGAGAAAAAAGCTCATTTAGGACCTGCACTTACGAAGGGGGTAGGCAGCTGTATATCAGGGAGTAAACCTTCTGAGAATAAAAACAGCTGGAGCTTGTTAAGGTAATTACACAGGGGAAAGGATAATGTACTGGGAACTCCTCAGAAGAATCTGATTTGTGGTGAGGGCAGAGAGATAAAAGCTCATTTAGGAACGACATGAACATGCTGCGTAGGTAGCTGTTTATCAGTAAATATCTCCACTGAGATTAAGAAAAGCAGTAGCTTAATAAATTAAGTACTTCCTGGTATGGTTACTGTACTGGTAACTCCCCAAAAGAATCTGGATTGTGGTGAGGGAACAGAGAAAAAAGCTCATTTAGGACCTGCACTTACGAAGGGGGTAGGCAGCTGTATATCAGGGAGTAAACCTTCTGAGAATAAAAACAGCTGGAGCTTGTTAAGGTAATTACACAGGGGAAAGGATAATGTACTGGGAACTCCTCAGAAGAATCTGATTTGTGGTGAGGGCAGAGAGATAAAGCTCATTTAGGAACGACATGAACATGCTGCGTAGGTAGCTGTTTATCAGTAAATATCTCCACTGAGATTAAGAAAAGCAGTAGCTTAATAAATTAAGTACTTCCTGGTATGGTTACTGTACTGGTAACTCCCCAAAAGAATCTGGATTGTGGTGAGGGAACAGAGAAAAAAGCTCATTTAGGACCTGCACTTACGAAGGGGGTAGGCAGCTGTATATCAGGGAGTAAACCTTCTGAGAATAAAAACAGCTGGAGCTTGTTAAGGTAATTACACAGGGGAAAGGATAATGTACTGGGAACTCCTCAGAAGAATCTGATTTGTGGTGAGGGCAGAGAGATAAAAGCTCATTTAGGAACGACATGAACATGCTGCGTAGGTAGCTGTTTATCAGTAAATATCTCCACTGAGATTAAGAAAAGCAGTAGCTTAATAAATTAAGTACTTCCTGGTATGGTTACTGTACTGGTAACTCCCCAAAAGAATCTGGATTGTGGTGAGGGAACAGAGAAAAAAGCTCATTTAGGACCTGCACTTACGAAGGGGGTAGGCAGCTGTATATCAGGGAGTAAACCTTCTGAGAATAAAAACAGCTGGAGCTTGTTAAGGTAATTACACAGGGGAAAGGATAATGTACTGGGAACTCCTCAGAAGAATCTGATTTGTGGTGAGGGCAGAGAGATAAAAGCTCATTTAGGAACGACATGAACATGCTGCGTAGGTAGCTGTTTATCAGTAAATATCTCCACTGAGATTAAGAAAAGCAGTAGCTTAATAAATTAAGTACTTCCTGGTATGGTTACTGTACTGGTAACTCCCCAAAAGAATCTGGATTGTGGTGAGGGAACAGAGAAAAAAGCTCATTTAGGACCTGCACTTACGAAGGGGGTAGGCAGCTGTATATCAGGGAGTAAACCTTCTGAGAATAAAAACAGCTGGAGCTTGTTAAGGTAATTACACAGGGGAAAGGATAATGTACTGGGAACTCCTCAGAAGAATCTGATTTGTGGTGAGGGCAGAGAGATAAAAGCTCATTTAGGAACGACATGAACATGCTGCGTAGGTAGCTGTTTATCAGTAAATATCTCCACTGAGATTAAGAAAAGCAGTAGCTTAATAAATTAAGTACTTCCTGGTATGGTTACTGTACTGGTAACTCCCCAAAAGAATCTGGATTGTGGTGAGGGAACAGAGAAAAAAGCTCATTTAGGACCTGCACTTACGAAGGGGGTAGCAGCTGTATATCAGGGAGTAACCTTCTGAGAATAAAAACAGCTGGAGCTTGTTAAGGTAATTACACAGGGGAAAGGATAATGTACTGGGAACTCCTCAGAAGAATCTGATTTGTGGTGAGGGCAGAGAGATAAAAGCTCATTTAGGAACGACATGAACATGCTGCGTAGGTAGCTGTTTATCAGTAAATATCTCCACTGAGATTAAGAAAAGCAGTAGCTTAATAAATTAAGTACTTCCTGGTATGGTTACTGTACTGGTAACTCCCCAAAAGAATCTGGATTGTGGTGAGGGAACAGAGAAAAAAGCTCATTTAGGACCTGCACTTACGAAGGGGGTAGGCAGCTGTATATCAGGGAGTAAACCTTCTGAGAATAAAAACAGCTGGAGCTTGTTAAGGTAATTACACAGGGGAAAGGATAATGTACTGGGAACTCCTCAGAAGAATCTGACATTTGTGGTGAGGGCAGAGAGATAAAAGCTCATTTAGGAACGACATGAACATGCTGCGTAGGTAGCTGTTTATCAGTAAATATCTCCACTGAGATTAAGAAAAGCAGTAGCTTAATAAATTAAGTACTTCCTGGTATGGTTACTGTACTGGTAACTCCCCAAAAGAATCTGGATTGTGGTGAGGGAACAGAGAAAAAAGCTCATTTAGGACCTGCACTTACGAAGGGGGTAGGCAGCTGTATATCAGGGAGTAAACCTTCTGAGAATAAAAACAGCTGGAGCTTGTTAAGGTAATTACACAGGGGAAAGGATAATGTACTGGGAACTCCTCAGAAGAATCTGATTTGTGGTGAGGGCAGAGAGATAAAAGCTCATTTAGGAACGACATGAACATGCTGCGTAGGTAGCTGTTTATCAGTAAATATCTCCACTGAGATTAAGAAAAGCAGTAGCTTAATAAATTAAGTACTTCCTGGTATGGTTACTGTACTGGTAACTCCCCAAAAGAATCTGGATTGTGGTGAGGGAACAGAGAAAAAAGCTCATTTAGGACCTGCACTTACGAAGGGGGTAGGCAGCTGTATATCAGGGAGTAAACCTTCTGAGAATAAAAACAGCTGGAGCTTGTTAAGGTAATTACACAGGGGAAAGGATAATGTACTGGGAACTCCTCAGAAGAATCTGATTTGTGGTGAGGGCAGAGAGATAAAAGCTCATTTAGGAACGACATGAACATGCTGCGTAGGTAGCTGTTTATCAGTAAATATCTCCACTGAGATTAAGAAAAGCAGTAGCTTAATAAATTAAGTACTTCCTGGTATGGTTACTGTACTGGTAACTCCCCAAAAGAATCTGGATTGTGGTGAGGGAACAGAGAAAAAAGCTCATTTAGGACCTGCACTTACGAAGGGGGTAGGCAGCTGTATATCAGGGAGTAAACCTTCTGAGAATAAAAACAGCTGGAGCTTGTTAAGGTAATTACACAGGGGAAAGGATAATGTACTGGGAACTCCTCAGAAGAATCTGATTTGTGGTGAGGGCAGAGAGATAAAAGCTCATTTAGGAACGACATGAACATGCTGCGTAGGTAGCTGTTTATCAGTAAATATCTCCACTGAGATTAAGAAAAGCAGTAGCTTAATAAATTAAGTACTTCCTGGTATGGTTACTGTACTGGTAACTCCCCAAAAGAATCTGGATTGTGGTGAGGGAACAGAGAAAAAAGCTCATTTAGGACCTGCACTTACGAAGGGGGTAGGCAGCTGTATATCAGGGAGGAAACCTTCTGAGAATAAAAACAGCTGGAGCTTGTTAAGGTAATTACACAGGGGAAAGGATAATGTACTGGGAACTCCTCAGAAGAATCTGATTTGTGGTGAGGGCAGAGAGATAAAAGCTCATTTAGGAACGACATGAACATGCTGCGTAGGTAGCTGTTTATCAGTAAATATCTCCACTGAGATTAAGAAAAGCAGTAGCTTAATAAATTAAGTACTTCCTGGTATGGTTACTGTACTGGTAACTCCCCAAAAGAATCTGGATTGTGGTGAGGGAACAGAGAAAAAAGCTCATTTAGGACCTGCACTTACGAAGGGGGTAGGCAGCTGTATATCAGGGAGTAAACCTTCTGAGAATAAAAACAGCTGGAGCTTGTTAAGGTAATTACACAGGGGAAAGGATAATGTACTGGGAACTCCTCAGAAGAATCTGATTTGTGGTGAGGGCAGAGAGATAAAAGCTCATTTAGGAACGACATGAACATGCTGCGTAGGTAGCTGTTTATCAGTAAATATCTCCACTGAGATTAAGAAAAGCAGTAGCTTAATAAATTAAGTACTTCCTGGTATGGTTACTGTACTGGTAACTCCCCAAAAGAATCTGGATTGTGGTGAGGGAACAGAGAAAAAAGCTCATTTAGGACCTGCACTTACGAAGGGGGTAGGCAGCTGTATATCAGGGAGTAAACCTTCTGAGAATAAAAACAGCTGGAGCTTGTTAAGGTAATTACACAGGGGAAAGGATAATGTACTGGGAACTCCTCAGAAGAATCTGATTTGTGGTGAGGGCAGAGAGATAAAAGCTCATTTAGGAACGACATGAACATGCTGCGTAGGTAGCTGTTTATCAGTAAATATCTCCACTGAGATTAAGAAAAGCAGTAGCTTAATAAATTAAGTACTTCCTGGTATGGTTACTGTACTGGTAACTCCCCAAAAGAATCTGGATTGTGGTGAGGGAACAGAGAAAAAAGCTCATTTAGGACCTGCACTTACGAAGGGGGTAGGCAGCTGTATATCAGGGAGTAAACCTTCTGAGAATAAAAACAGCTGGAGCTTGTTAAGGTAATTACACAGGGGAAAGGATAATGTACTGGGAACTCCTCAGAAGAATCTGATTTGTGGTGAGGGCAGAGAGATAAAAGCTCATTTAGGAACGACATGAACATGCTGCGTAGGTAGCTGTTTATCAGTAAATATCTCCACTGAGATTAAGAAAAGCAGTAGCTTAATAAATTAAGTACTTCCTGGTATGGTTACTGTACTGGTAACTCCCCAAAAGAATCTGGATTGTGGTGAGGGAACAGAGAAAAAAGCTCATTTAGGACCTGCACTTACGAAGGGGGTAGGCAGCTGTATATCAGGGAGTAAACCTTCTGAGAATAAAAACAGCTGGAGCTTGTTAAGGTAATTACACAGGGGAAAGGATAATGTACTGGGAACTCCTCAGAAGAATCTGATTTGTGGTGAGGGCAGAGAGATAAAAGCTCATTTAGGAACGACATGAACATGCTGCGTAGGTAGCTGTTTATCAGTAAATATCTCCACTGAGATTAAGAAAAGCAGTAGCTTAATAAATTAAGTACTTCCTGGTATGGTTACTGTACTGGTAACTCCCCAAAAGAATCTGGATTGTGGTGAGGGAACAGAGAAAAAAGCTCATTTAGGACCTGCACTTACGAAGGGGGTAGGCAGCTGTATATCAGGGAGTAAACCTTCTGAGAATAAAAACAGCTGGAGCTTGTTAAGGTAATTACACAGGGGAAAGGATAATGTACTGGGAACTCCTCAGAAGAATCTGATTTGTGGTGAGGGCAGAGAGATAAAAGCTCATTTAGGAACGACATGAACATGCTGCGTAGGTAGCTGTTTATCAGTAAATATCTCCACTGAGATTAAGAAAAGCAGTAGCTTAATAAATTAAGTACTTCCTGGTATGGTTACTGTACTGGTAACTCCCCAAAAGAATCTGGATTGTGGTGAGGGAACAGAGAAAAAAGCTCATTTAGGACCTGCACTTACGAAGGGGGTAGGCAGCTGTATATCAGGGAGTAAACCTTCTGAGAATAAAAACAGCTGGAGCTTGTTAAGGTAATTACACAGGGGAAAGGATAATGTACTGGGAACTCCTCAGACGAATCTGATTTGTGGTGAGGGCAGAGAGATAAAAGCTCATTTAGGAAAGACATGAACATGCTGCGTAGATAGCTGTTTATCAGTAAATATCTCCACTGAGAATAAGAAAAGCAGTAGCTTAATAAATTAAGTACTTCCTGGTATTGTTACTGTATTGGTAACTCCCCAAAAGAAACTGGATTGTGGGGAGGGAACAGAGAAAAAAGCTCATTTAGGACCTGCACTTACGAAGGGGGTAGGCAGCTGCATATCAGGTAGTAAGCCTTCTGAGAATAAAAACAGCTGGAGCTTGTTAAGGTAATTACACAGGGGAAAGGATAATGTACTGGGAACTCTCAGAAGAATCTGATTTGTGGTGAGGGCAGAGAGATAAAAGCTCATTTAGGAACGACATGAACATGCTGCGTAGGTAGCTGTTTATCAGTAAATATCTCCACTGAGATTAAGAAAAGCAGTAGCTTAATAAATTAAGTACTTCCTGGTATGGTTACTGTACTGGTAACTCCCCAAAAGAATCTGGATTGTGGTGAGGGAACAGAGAAAAAAGCTCATTTAGGACCTGCACTTACGAAGGGGGTAGGCAGCTGTATATCAGGGAGTAAACCTTCTGAGAATAAAAACAGCTGGAGCTTGTTAAGGTAATTACACAGGGGAAAGGATAATGTACTGGGAACTCCTCAGAAGAATCTGATTTGTGGTGAGGGCAGAGAGATAAAAGCTCATTTAGGAACGACATGAACATGCTGCGTAGGTAGCTGTTTATCAGTAAATATCTCCACTGAGATTAAGAAAAGCAGTAGCTTAATAAATTAAGTACTTCCTGGTATGGTTACTGTACTGGTAACTCCCCAAAAGAATCTGGATTGTGGTGAGGGAACAGAGAAAAAAGCTCATTTAGGACCTGCACTTACGGGGGTAGGCAGCTGTATATCAGGGAGTAAACCTTCTGAGAATAAAAACAGCTGGAGCTTGTTAAGGTAATTACACAGGGGAAAGGATAATGTACTGGGAACTCCTCAGAAGAATCTGATTTGTGGTGAGGGCAGAGAGATAAAAGCTCATTTAGGAACGACATGAACATGCTGCGTAGGTAGCTGTTTATCAGTAAATATCTCCACTGAGATTAAGAAAAGCAGTAGCTTAATAAATTAAGTACTTCCTGGTATGGTTACTGTACTGGTAACTCCCCAAAGAATCTGGATTGTGGTGAGGGAACAGAGAAAAAAGCTCATTTAGGACCTGCACTTACGAAGGGGGTAGGCAGCTGTATATCAGGGAGTAAACCTTCTGAGAATAAAAACAGCTGGAGCTTGTTAAGGTAATTACACAGGGGAAAGGATAATGTACTGGGAACTCCTCAGAAGAATCTGATTTGTGGTGAGGGCAGAGATAAAAGCTCATTTAGGAACGACATGAACATGCTGCGTAGGTAGCTGTTTATCAGTAAATATCTCCACTGAGATTAAGAAAAGCAGTAGCTTAATAAATTAAGTACTTCCTGGTATGGTTACTGTACTGGTAACTCCCCAAAAGAATCTGGATTGTGGTGAGGGAACAGAGAAAAAAGCTCATTTAGGACCTGCACTTACGAAGGGGGTAGGCAGCTGTATATCAGGGAGTAAACCTTCTGAGAATAAAAACAGCTGGAGCTTGTTAAGGTAATTACACAGGGGAAAGGATAATGTACTGGGAACTCCTCAGAAGAATCTGATTTGTGGTGAGGGCAGAGAGATAAAAGCTCATTTAGGAACGACATGAACATGCTGCGTAGGTAGCTGTTTATCAGTAAATATCTCCACTGAGATTAAGAAAAGCAGTAGCTTAATAAATTAAGTACTTCCTGGTATGGTTACTGTACTGGTAACTCCCCAAAAGAATCTGGATTGTGGTGAGGGAACAGAGAAAAAAGCTCATTTAGGACCTGCACTTACGAAGGGGGTAGGCAGCTGTATATCAGGGAGTAAACCTTCTGAGAATAAAAACAGCTGGAGCTTGTTAAGGTAATTACACAGGGGAAAGGATAATGTACTGGGAACTCCTCAGAAGAATCTGATTTGTGGTGAGGGCAGAGAGATAAAAGCTCATTTAGGAACGACATGAACATGCTGCGTAGGTAGCTGTTTATCAGTAAATATCTCCACTGAGATTAAGAAAAGCAGTAGCTTAATAAATTAAGTACTTCCTGGTATGGTTACTGTACTGGTAACTCCCCAAAAGAATCTGGATTGTGGTGAGGGAACAGAGAAAAAAGCTCATTTAGGACCTGCACTTACGAAGGGGGTAGGCAGCTGTATATCAGGGAGTAAACCTTCTGAGAATAAAAACAGCTGGAGCTTGTTAAGGTAATTACACAGGGGAAAGGATAATGTACTGGGAACTCCTCAGAAGAATCTGATTTGTGGTGAGGGCAGAGAGATAAAAGCTCATTTAGGAACGACATGAACATGCTGCGTAGGTAGCTGTTTATCAGTAAATATCTCCACTGAGATTAAGAAAAGCAGTAGCTTAATAAATTAAGTACTTCCTGGTATGGTTACTGTACTGGTAACTCCCCAAAAGAATCTGGATTGTGGTGAGGGAACAGAGAAAAAAGCTCATTTAGGACCTGCACTTACGAAGGGGGTAGGCAGCTGTATATCAGGGAGTAAACCTTCTGAGAATAAAAACAGCTGGAGCTTGTTAAGGTAATTACACAGGGGAAAGGATAATGTACTGGGAACTCCTCAGAAGAATCTGATTTGTGGTGAGGGCAGAGAGATAAAAGCTCATTTAGGAACGACATGAACATGCTGCGTAGGTAGCTGTTTATCAGTAAATATCTCCACTGAGATTAAGAAAAGCAGTAGCTTAATAAATTAAGTACTTCCTGGTATGGTTACTGTACTGGTAACTCCCCAAAAGAATCTGGATTGTGGTGAGGGAACAGAGAAAAAAGCTCATTTAGGACCTGCACTTACGAAGGGGGTAGGCAGCTGTATATCAGGAGAGGAAACCTTCTGAGAATAAAAACAGCTGGAGCTTGTTAAGGTAATTACACAGGGGAAAGGATAATGTACTGGGAACTCCTCAGAAGAATCTGATTTGTGGTGAGGGCAGAGAGATAAAAGCTCATTTAGGAACGACATGAACATGCTGCGTAGGTAGCTGTTTATCAGTAAATATCTCCACTGAGATTAAGAAAAGCAGTAGCTTAATAAATTAAGTACTTCCTGGTATGGTTACTGTACTGGTAACTCCCCAAAAGAATCTGGATTGTGGTGAGGGAACAGAGAAAAAGCTCATTTAGGACCTGCACTTACGAAGGGGGTAGGCAGCTGTATATCAGGGAGTAAACCTTCTGAGAATAAAAACAGCTGGAGCTTGTTAAGGTAATTACACAGGGGAAAGGATAATGTACTGGGAACTCCTCAGAAGAATCTGATTTGTGGTGAGGGCAGAGAGAAAAAAGCTCATTTAGGAACGACATGAACATGCTGCGTAGGTAGCTGTTTATCAGTAAATATCTCCACTGAGATTAAGAAAAGCAGTAGCTTAATAAATTAAGTACTTCCTGGTATGGTTACTGTACTGGTAACTCCCCAAAAGAATCTGGATTGTGGTGAGGGAACAGAGAAAAAAGCTCATTTAGGACCTGCACTTACGAAGGGGGTAGGCAGCTGTATATCAGGGAGTAAACCTTCTGAGAATAAAAACAGCTGGAGCTTGTTAAGGTAATTACACAGGGGAAAGGATAATGTACTGGGAACTCCTCGGAAGAATCTGATTTGTGGTGAGGGCAGAGAGATAAAAGCTCATTTAGGAACGACATGAACATGCTGCGTAGGTAGCTGTTTATCAGTAAATATCTCCACTGAGATTAAGAAAAGCAGTAGCTTAATAAATTAAGTACTTCCTGGTATGGTTACTGTACTGGTAACTCCCCAAAAGAATCTGGATTGTGGTGAGGGAACAGAGAAAAAAGCTCATTTAGGACCTGCACTTACGAAGGGGGTAGGCAGCTGTATATCAGGGAGTAAACCTTCTGAGAATAAAAACAGCTGGAGCTTGTTAAGGTAATTACACAGGGGAAAGGATAATGTACTGGGAACTCCTCAGAAGAATCTGATTTGTGGTGAGGGCAGAGAGATAAAAGCTCATTTAGGAACGACATGAACATGCTGCGTAGGTAGCTGTTTATCAGTAAATATCTCCACTGAGATTAAGAAAAGCAGTAGCTTAATAAATTAAGTACTTCCTGGTATGGTTACTGTACTGGTAACTCCCCAAAAGAATCTGGATTGTGGTGAGGGAACAGAGAAAAAAGCTCATTTAGGACCTGCACTTTACGAAGGGGGTAGGCAGCTGTATATCAGGGAGTAAACCTTCTGAGAATAAAAACAGCTGGAGCTTGTTAAGGTAATTACACAGGGGAAAGGATAATGTACTGGGAACTCCTCAGAAGAATCTGATTTGTGGTGAGGGCAGAGAGATAAAAGCTCATTTAGGAACGACATGAACATGCTGCGTAGGTAGCTGTTTATCAGTAAATATCTCCACTGAGATTAAGAAAAGCAGTAGCTTAATAAATTAAGTACTTCCTGGTATGGTTACTGTACTGGTAACTCCCCAAAAGAATCTGGATTGTGGTGAGGGAACAGAGAAAAAAGCTCATTTAGGACCTGCACTTACGAAGGGGGTAGGCAGCTGTATATCAGGGAGTAAACCTTCTGAGAATAAAAACAGCTGGAGCTTGTTAAGGTAATTACACAGGGGAAAGGATAATGTACTGGGAACTCCTCAGAAGAATCTGATTTGTGGTGAGGGCAGAGAGATAAAAGCTCATTTAGGAACGACATGAACATGCTGCGTAGGTAGCTGTTTATCAGTAAATATCTCCACTGAGATTAAGAAAAGCAGTAGCTTAATAAATTAAGTACTTCCTGGTATGGTTACTGTACTGGTAACTCCCCAAAAGAATCTGGATTGTGGTGAGGGAACAGAGAAAAAAGCTCATTTAGGACCTGCACTTACGAAGGGGGTAGGCAGCTGTATATCAGGGAGTAAACCTTCTGAGAATAAAAACAGCTGGAGCTTGTTAAGGTAATTACACAGGGGAAAGGATAATGTACTGGGAACTCCTCAGAAGAATCTGATTTGTGGTGAGGGCAGAGAGATAAAAGCTCATTTAGGAACGACATGAACATGCTGCGTAGGTAGATGTTTATCAGTAAATATCTCCACTGAGATTAAGAAAAGCAGTAGCTTAATAAATTAAGTACTTCCTGGTATGGTTACTGT
Organism: Perognathus longimembris pacificus; assembly: GCF_023159225.1. Classification (NCBI taxonomy): domain Eukaryota; kingdom Metazoa; phylum Chordata; class Mammalia; order Rodentia; family Heteromyidae; genus Perognathus; species Perognathus longimembris. Next base: position 36,440 of record NW_025956659.1, on the reverse strand, counting down.
ACTGGTAACTCCCCAAAAGAATCTGGATTGTGGTGAGGGAACAGAGAAAAAAGCTCATTTAGGACCTGCACTTACGAAGGGGGTAGGCAGCTGTATATCAGGGAGTAAACCTTCTGAGAATAAAAACAGCTGGAGCTTGTTAAGGTAATTACACAGGGGAAAGGATAATGTACTGGGAACTCCTCAGAAGAATCTGATTTGTGGTGAGGGCAGAGAGATAAAAGCTCATTTAGGAACGACATGAACATGCTGCGTAGGTAGCTGTTTATCAGTAAATATCTCCACTGAGATTAAGAAAAGCAGTAGCTTAATAAATTAAGTACTTCCTGGTATGGTTACTGTACTGGTAACTCCCCAAAAGAATCTGGATTGTGGTGAGGGAACAGAGAAAAAAGCTCATTTAGGACCTGCACTTACGAAGGGGGTAGGCAGCTGTATATCAGGGAGTAAACCTTCTGAGAATAAAAACAGCTGGAGCTTGTTAAGGTAATTACACAGGGGAAAGGATAATGTACTGGGAACTCCTCAGAAGAATCTGATTTGTGGTGAGGGCAGAGAGATAAAAGCTCATTTAGTAACGACATGAACATGCTGCGTAGGTAGCTGTTTATCAGTAAATATCTCCACTGAGATTAAGAAAAACAGTAGCTTAATAAATTAAGTACTTCCTGGTATGGTTACTGTACTGGTAACTCCCCAAAAGAATCTGGATTGTGGTGAGGGAACAGAGAAAAATGCTCATTTAGGACCTGCACTTACGAAGGGGGTAGGCAGCTGTATATCAGGGAGTAAACCTTCTGAGAATAAAAACAGCTGGAGCTTGTTAAGGTAATTACACAGGGGAAAGGATAATGTACTGGGAACTCCTCAGAAGAATCTGATTTGTGGTGAGGGCAGAGAGATAAAAGCTCATTTAGGAACGACATGAACATGCTGCGTAGGTAGCTGTTTATCAGTAAATATCTCCACTGAGATTAAGAAAAGCAGTAGGTTAATAAATTAAGTACTTCCTGGTATGGTTACTGTATCGGTAACTCCACAAAAGAATCTGGATTGTGGTGAGGGAACAGAGAAAAAAGCTCATTTAGGACCTGCACTTACGAAGGGGGTAGGCAGCTGTATATCAGGGAGTAAACCTTCTGAGAATAAAAACAGCTGGAGCTTGTTAAGGTAATTACACAGGGGAAAGGATAATGTACTGGGAACTCCTCAGAAGAATCTGATTTGTGGTGAGGGCAGAGAGATAAAAGCTCATTTAGGAACGACATGAACATGCTGCGTAGGTAGCTGTTTATCAGTAAATATCTCCACTGAGATTAAGAAAAGCAGTAGCTTAATAAATTAAGTACTTCCTGGTATGGTTACTGTACTGGTAACTCCCCAAAAGAATCTGGATTGTGGTGAGGGAACAGAGAAAAAAGCTCATTTAGGACCTGCACTTACGAAGGGGGTAGGCAGCTGTATATCAGGGAGTAAACCTTCTGAGAATAAAAACAGCTGGAGCTTGTTAAGGTAATTACACAGGGGAAAGGATATTGTACTGGGAACTCCTCAGAAGAATCTGATTTGTGGTGAGTGCAGAGAGATAAAAGCTCATTTAGGAACGACATGAACATGCTGCGTAGGTAGCTGTTTATCAGTAAATATCTCCACTGAGATTAAGAAAAGCAGTAGCTTAATAAATTATGTACTTCCTGGTATGGTTACTGTACTGGTAACTCCCCAAAAGAATCTGGATTGTGGTGAGGGAACAGAGAAAAAAGCTCATTTAGGACCTGCACTTAAGAAAGGGGGTAGGCAGTTGTATATCACGGAGTAAACATTCTGAGAATAAAAACAGCTGGAGCTTGTTAAGGAAATTACACAGGGGAAAGGATAATGTACTGGGAACTCCTCGGAAGAATCTGATTTGTGGTGAGGGCAGAGAGATAAAAGCTCATTTAGGAACGACAGGAACATGCTGCGTAGGTAGCTGTTTATCAGTAAATATCTCCACTGAGATTAAGAAAAGCAGTAGCTTAATAAATTAAGTACTTCCTGGTATGGTTACTGTACTGGTAACTCCCCAAAAGAATCAGGATTTTGGTGAGGGAACAGAGAAAAAAGCTAATTTAGGACCTGCACTTAAGAAGGGGGTAGGCAGCTGTATATCAGGGAGTAAACCTTCTGAGAATAAAAACAGCTGGAGCTTGTTAAGGTAATTACACAGGGGAAAGGATAATGTACTGGGAACTCCTCAGAAGAATCTGATTTGTGGTGAGGGCAGAGAGATAAAAGCTCATTTACGAACGACATGAACATGCTGCGTAGGTAGCTGTTTATCAGTAAATATCTCCACTGAGAATAAGAAAAGCAGTAGCTTAATAAATTAAGTACTTCCTGGTATGGTTACTGTACTGGTAACTCCCCAAAAGAATCTGGATTGTGGTGAGGGAACAGAGAAAAAAGCTCATTTAGGACCTGCTCTTACGAAGGGGGTAGGCAGCTGTATATCAGGGAGTAAACCTTCTGAGAATAAAAACAGCTGGAGCTTGTTAAGGTAATTACACAGGGGAAAGGATAATGTACTGGGAACTCCTCAGAAGAATCTGATTTGTGGTGAGGGCAGAGAGATAAAAGCTCATTTAGGAAAACATGAACATGCTGCGTAGGTAGCTGTTTATCAGTAAATATCTCCACTGAGATTAAGAAAAGCAGTAGCTTAATAAATTAAGTACTTCCTGGTATGGTTCCTGTACTGGTAACTCCCCAAAAGAATCTGGATTGTGGTGAGGGAACAGAGAAAAAAGCTCATTTAGGACCTGCACTTACCAAGGGGGTAGGCAGCTGTATATCAGGGAGTAAACCTTCTGAGAATAAAAACAGCTGGAGCTTGTTAAGGTAATTACACAGGGGAAAGGATAATGTACTGGGAACTCCTCAGAAGAATCTGATTTGTGGTGAGGGCAGAGAGATAAAAGCCCATTTAGGAACGACATGAACATGCTGCGTAGGTAGCTGTTTATCAGTAAATATCTCCACTGAGATTAAGAAAAGCAGTAGCTTAATAAATTAAGTACTTCCTGGTATGGTTACTCTACTGGTAACTCCCCAAAAGAATGTGGATTGTGGTGAGGGAACAGAGAAAAAAGCTCATTTAGGACCTGCACTTACGAGGGGGTACGCAGCTGTATATCAGGGAGTAAACCTTCTGAGAAAAAAAACATCTGGAGCTTGTTAAGGTAATTACACAGGGGAAAGGATAATGTACTGAGAACTCCTCAGAAGAATCTGATTTGTGGTGAGGGCAGAGAGATAAAAGCTCATTTAGGAACGACATGAACATGCTGCGTAGGTAGCTGTTTATCAGTAAATATCTCCACTGAGATTAAGAAAAGCAGTAGCTTAATAAATTAAGTACTTCCTGGTATGGTTACTGTACTGGTAACTCCCCAAAAGAATCTGGATTGTGGTGAGGGAACAGAGAAAAAAGCTCATTTAGGAACTGCACTTACGAAGGGGGTAGGGAGCTGTTTATCAGGGAGTAAACCTTCTGAGAATAAAAACAGCTGGAGCTTGTTAAGGTAATTACACAGGGGAAAGGATAATGTACTGGGAACTCCTCAGAAGAATCTGATTTGTGGTGAGGGCAGAGAGATAAAAGCTCATTTAGGAACGACATGTACATGCTGCGTAGGTAGCTGTTTATCAGTATATATCTCCACTGAGATTAAGAAAAGCAGCAGCTTAATAAATTAAGTACTTCCTGGTATGGTTACTGTACTGGTAACTCCCCAAAAGAATCTGGATTGTGGTGAGGGAACAGAGAAAAAAGCTCATTTAGGACCTGCACTTACAAAGGGGGTAGGCAGCTGTATATCAGGGAGTAAACCTTCTGAGAATAAAAACAGCTGGAGCTTGTTAAGGTAATTACACAGGGGAAAGGATAATGTACTGGGAACTCCTCAGAAGAATCTGATTTGTGGTGAGGGCAGAGAGATAAAAGCTCATTTAGGAACGACATGAACATGCTGCGTAGGTAGCTGTTTATCAGTAAATATCTCCACTGAGATTAAGAAAAGCAGTAGCTTAATAAATTAAGTACTTCCTGGTATGGTTACTGTACTGGTAACTCCCCAAAAGAATCTGGATTGTGGTGAGGGAACAGAGAAAAAAGCTCATTTAGGACCTGCACTTACGAAGGGGGTAGGCAGCTGTATATCAGGGAGTAAACCTTCTGAGAATAAAAACAGCTGGAGCTTGTTAAGGTAATTACACAGGGGAAAGGATAATGTACTGGGAACTCCTCAGAAGAATCTGATTTGTGGTGAGGGCAGAGAGATAAAAGCTCATTTAGTAACGACATGAACATGCTGCGTAGGTAGCTGTTTATCAGTAAATATCTCCACTGAGATTAAGAAAAACAGTAGCTTAATAAATTAAGTACTTCCTGGTATGGTTACTGTACTGGTAACTCCCCAAAAGAATCTGGATTGTGGTGAGGGAACAGAGAAAAATGCTCATTTAGGACCTGCACTTACGAAGGGGGTAGGCAGCTGTATATCAGGGAGTAAACCTTCTGAGAATAAAAACAGCTGGAGCTTGTTAAGGTAATTACACAGGGGAAAGGATAATGTACTGGGAACTCCTCAGAAGAATCTGATTTGTGGTGAGGGCAGAGAGATAAAAGCTCATTTAGGAACGACATGAACATGCTGCGTAGGTAGCTGTTTATCAGTAAATATCTCCACTGAGATTAAGAAAAGCAGTAGGTTAATAAATTAAGTACTTCCTGGTATGGTTACTGTATCGGTAACTCCACAAAAGAATCTGGATTGTGGTGAGGGAACAGAGAAAAAAGCTCATTTAGGACCTGCACTTACGAAGGGGGTAGGCAGCTGTATATCAGGGAGTAAACCTTCTGAGAATAAAAACAGCTGGAGCTTGTTAAGGTAATTACACAGGGGAAAGGATAATGTACTGGGAACTCCTCAGAAGAATCTGATTTGTGGTGAGGGCAGAGAGATAAAAGCTCATTTAGGAACGACATGAACATGCTGCGTAGGTAGCTGTTTATCAGTAAATATCTCCACTGAGATTAAGAAAAGCAGTAGCTTAATAAATTAAGTACTTCCTGGTATGGTTACTGTACTGGTAACTCCCCAAAAGAATCTGGATTGTGGTGAGGGAACAGAGAAAAAAGCTCATTTAGGACCTGCACTTACGAAGGGGGTAGGCAGCTGTATATCAGGGAGTAAACCTTCTGAGAATAAAAACAGCTGGAGCTTGTTAAGGTAATTACACAGGGGAAAGGATATTGTACTGGGAACTCCTCAGAAGAATCTGATTTGTGGTGAGTGCAGAGAGATAAAAGCTCATTTAGGAACGACATGAACATGCTGCGTAGGTAGCTGTTTATCAGTAAATATCTCCACTGAGATTAAGAAAAGCAGTAGCTTAATAAATTATGTACTTCCTGGTATGGTTACTGTACTGGTAACTCCCCAAAAGAATCTGGATTGTGGTGAGGGAACAGAGAAAAAAGCTCATTTAGGACCTGCACTTAAGAAAGGGGGTAGGCAGTTGTATATCACGGAGTAAACATTCTGAGAATAAAAACAGCTGGAGCTTGTTAAGGAAATTACACAGGGGAAAGGATAATGTACTGGGAACTCCTCGGAAGAATCTGATTTGTGGTGAGGGCAGAGAGATAAAAGCTCATTTAGGAACGACAGGAACATGCTGCGTAGGTAGCTGTTTATCAGTAAATATCTCCACTGAGATTAAGAAAAGCAGTAGCTTAATAAATTAAGTACTTCCTGGTATGGTTACTGTACTGGTAACTCCCCAAAAGAATCAGGATTTTGGTGAGGGAACAGAGAAAAAAGCTAATTTAGGACCTGCACTTAAGAAGGGGGTAGGCAGCTGTATATCAGGGAGTAAACCTTCTGAGAATAAAAACAGCTGGAGCTTGTTAAGGTAATTACACAGGGGAAAGGATAATGTACTGGGAACTCCTCAGAAGAATCTGATTTGTGGTGAGGGCAGAGAGATAAAAGCTCATTTACGAACGACATGAACATGCTGCGTAGGTAGCTGTTTATCAGTAAATATCTCCACTGAGAATAAGAAAAGCAGTAGCTTAATAAATTAAGTACTTCCTGGTATGGTTACTGTACTGGTAACTCCCCAAAAGAATCTGGATTGTGGTGAGGGAACAGAGAAAAAAGCTCATTTAGGACCTGCTCTTACGAAGGGGGTAGGCAGCTGTATATCAGGGAGTAAACCTTCTGAGAATAAAAACAGCTGGAGCTTGTTAAGGTAATTACACAGGGGAAAGGATAATGTACTGGGAACTCCTCAGAAGAATCTGATTTGTGGTGAGGGCAGAGAGATAAAAGCTCATTTAGGAAAACATGAACATGCTGCGTAGGTAGCTGTTTATCAGTAAATATCTCCACTGAGATTAAGAAAAGCAGTAGCTTAATAAATTAAGTACTTCCTGGTATGGTTCCTGTACTGGTAACTCCCCAAAAGAATCTGGATTGTGGTGAGGGAACAGAGAAAAAAGCTCATTTAGGACCTGCACTTACCAAGGGGGTAGGCAGCTGTATATCAGGGAGTAAACCTTCTGAGAATAAAAACAGCTGGAGCTTGTTAAGGTAATTACACAGGGGAAAGGATAATGTACTGGGAACTCCTCAGAAGAATCTGATTTGTGGTGAGGGCAGAGAGATAAAAGCCCATTTAGGAACGACATGAACATGCTGCGTAGGTAGCTGTTTATCAGTAAATATCTCCACTGAGATTAAGAAAAGCAGTAGCTTAATAAATTAAGTACTTCCTGGTATGGTTACTCTACTGGTAACTCCCCAAAAGAATGTGGATTGTGGTGAGGGAACAGAGAAAAAAGCTCATTTAGGACCTGCACTTACGAGGGGGTACGCAGCTGTATATCAGGGAGTAAACCTTCTGAGAAAAAAAACATCTGGAGCTTGTTAAGGTAATTACACAGGGGAAAGGATAATGTACTGAGAACTCCTCAGAAGAATCTGATTTGTGGTGAGGGCAGAGAGATAAAAGCTCATTTAGGAACGACATGAACATGCTGCGTAGGTAGCTGTTTATCAGTAAATATCTCCACTGAGATTAAGAAAAGCAGTAGCTTAATAAATTAAGTACTTCCTGGTATGGTTACTGTACTGGTAACTCCCCAAAAGAATCTGGATTGTGGTGAGGGAACAGAGAAAAAAGCTCATTTAGGAACTGCACTTACGAAGGGGGTAGGGAGCTGTTTATCAGGGAGTAAACCTTCTGAGAATAAAAACAGCTGGAGCTTGTTAAGGTAATTACACAGGGGAAAGGATAATGTACTGGGAACTCCTCAGAAGAATCTGATTTGTGGTGAGGGCAGAGAGATAAAAGCTCATTTAGGAACGACATGTACATGCTGCGTAGGTAGCTGTTTATCAGTATATATCTCCACTGAGATTAAGAAAAGCAGCAGCTTAATAAATTAAGTACTTCCTGGTATGGTTACTGTACTGGTAACTCCCCAAAAGAATCTGGATTGTGGTGAGGGAACAGAGAAAAAAGCTCATTTAGGACCTGCACTTACAAAGGGGGTAGGCAGCTGTATATCAGGGAGTAAACCTTCTGAGAATAAAAACAGCTGGAGCTTGTTAAGGTAATTACACAGGGGAAAGGATAATGTACTGGGAACTCCTCAGAAGAATCTGATTTGTGGTGAGGGCAGAGAGATAAAAGCTCATTTAGGAACGACATGAACATGCTGCGTAGGTAGCTGTTTATCAGTAAATATCTCCACTGAGATTAAGAAAAGCAGTAGCTTAATAAATTAAGTACTTCCTGGTATGGTTACTGTACTGGTAACTCCCCAAAAGAATCTGGATTGTGCTGAGGGAACAGAGAAAAAAGCTCATTTAGGAGCTGCACTTACGAAGTGGGTAGGCAGCTGCATATCAGGGAGTAAACCTTCTGAGAATAAAAACAGCTGGAGCTTGTTAAGGTAATTACACAGGGGAAAGGATAATGTACTGGGAACTCCTCAGAAGAATCTGATTTGTGGTGAGGGCAGAGAGATAAAAGCTCATTTAGGAACGACATGAACATGCTGCGTAGGTAGCTGTTTATCGGTAAATATCTCCAATGAGATTAAGAAAAGCAGTAGCTTAATAAATTAAGTACTTCCTGGTATGGTTACTGTACTGGTAACTCCCCAAAAGAATCTGGATTTTGTGGAGGGAACAGAGAAAAAAGCCCATTTAAGACCTGCACTTACGAAGGGGTAGGCAGCTGTATATCAGGGAGTAAACCTTCTGAGAATAAAAACAGCTGGAGCTTGTTAAGGTAATTACACAGGGGAAAGGATAATGTACTGGGAACTCCTCAGAAGAATCTGATTTGTGGTGAGGGAAGAGAGATAAAAGCTCATTTAGGAAAGACATGAACATGCTGCGTAGGTAGCTGTTTATCAGTAAATATCTCCACTGAGATTAAGAAAAGCAGTAGCTTAATAAATTAAGTACTTCCTGGTATGGTTACTGTACTGGTAACTCCCCAAAAGAATCTGGATTGTGGTGAGGGAATAGAGAAAAAAGCTCATTTAGGACCTGCACTTAAGAAAGGGGGTAGGCAGTTGTATATCAGGGAGTAAAGCTTCTGAGAATAAAAACAGCTGGAGCTTGTTAAGGAAATAACACAGGGGAAAGGATAATGTACTGGGAACTCCTCGGAAGAATCTGATTTGTGGTGAGGGCAGAGAGATAAAAGCTCATTTAGGAACGACAGGAACATGCTGCGTAGGTAGCTGTTTATCAGTAAATATCTCCACTGAGATTAAGAAAAGCAGTAGCTTAATAAATTAAGTACTTCCTGGTATGGTTACTGTACTGGTAACTCCCCAAAAGAATGTGGATTGTGGTGAGGGAACAGAGAAAAAAGCTCATTTAGGACCTGCACTTACGAAGGGGGTAGGCAGCTGTATATCAGTGAGTAAACCTTCTGGGAATAAAAACAGCTGGACCTTGTTAATGTAATTACACAGGGGAAAGGATAATGTACTGGGAACTCCTCAGACGAATCTGATTTGTGGTGAGGGCAGAGAGATAAAAGCTCATTTAGGAACGACATGAACATGCTGCGTAGGTAGCTGTTTATCAGTAAATATCTCCACTGAGATTAAGAAAAGCAGTAGCTTAATAAATTAAGTACTTCCTGGTATGGTTACTGTACTGGTAACTCCCCAAAAGAATCTGGATTGTGGTGAGGGAACAGAGAAAAAAGCTCATTTAGGACCTGCACTTAAGAAAGGGGGTAGGCAGTTGTATATCAGGGAGTAAACCTTCTGAGAATAAAAACAGCTGGAGCTTGTTAAGGAAATTACACATGGGAAAGGATAATGTACTGGGAACTCCTCGGAAGAATCTGATTTGTGGTGAGGGCAGAGAGATAAAAGCTCATTTAGGAAAGACATGAACATGCTGCGTAGGTAGCTGTTTATCAGTAAATATCTCCACTGAGATTAAGAAAAGCAGTAGCTTAATAAATTAAGTACTTCCTGGTATGGTTACTGTACTGGTAACTCCCCAAAAGAATCTGGATTGTGGTGAGGGAACAGAGAAAAAAGCTCATTTAGGACCTGCACTTAAGAAAGGGGGTAGGCAGTTGTATATCAGGGAGTAAACCTTCTGAGAATAAAAACAGCTGGAGCTTGTTAAGGAAATTACACAGGGGAAAGGATAATGTACTGGGAACTCCTCGGAAGAATCTGATTTGTGGTGAGGGCAGAGAGATAAAAGCTCATTTAGGAACGACAGGAACATGCTGCGTAGGTAGCTGTTTATCAGTAAATATCTCCACTGAGATTAAGAAAAGCAGTAGCTTAATAAATTAAGTACTTCCTGGTATGGTTACTGTACTGGTAACTCCCCAAAAGAATGTGGATTGTGGTGAGGGAACAGAGAAAAAAGCTCATTTAGGACCTGCACTTACGAAGGGGGTAGGCAGCTGTATATCAGGGAGGAAACCTTCTGAGAATAAAAACAGCTGGACCTTGTTAAGGTAATTACACAGGGGAAAGTATAATGTACTGGGAACTCCTCAGAAGAATCTGATTTGTGGTGAGGGCAGAGAGATAAAAGCTCATTTAGGAACGACATGAACATGCTGCGTAGGTAGCTGTTTATCAGTAAATATCTCCACTGAGATTAAGAAAAGCAGTAGCTTAATAAATTAAGTACTTCCTGGTATGGTTACTGTACTGGTAACTCCCCAAAAGAATCTGGATTGTGGTGAGGGAACAGAGAAAAAAGCTCATTTAGGACCTGCACTTACGAAGGGGGTAGGCAGCTGTATATCAGGGAGTAAACCTTCTGAGAATAAAAACAGCTGGAGCTTGTTAAGGTAATTACACAGGGGAAAGGATAATGTACTGGGAACTCCTCAGAAGAATCTGATTTGTGGTGAGGGCAGAGAGATAGAAGCTCATTTAGGAACGACATGAACATGCTGGGCGGGTAGCTGTTTACCAGTAAATATCTCCACTGAGATTAATAAAAGCAGTAGCTTAATAAATTAAGTACTTCCTGGTATGGTTACTGTACTGGTAACTCCCCAAAAGAATCTGGATTTTGGTGAGGGAACAGAGAAAAAAGCTAATTTAAGACCTGCACTTAAGAAGGGGGTAGGCAGCTGTATATCAGGGAGTAAACCTTCTGAGAATAAAAACAGCTGGAGCTTGTTAAGGTAATTACACAGGGGAAAGGATAATGTACTGGGAACTCCTCAGAAGAATCTGATTTGTGGTGAGGGCAGAGAGATAAAAGCTCATTTAGGAACGACATGAACATGCTGCGTAGGTAGCTGTTTATCAGTAAATATCTCCACTGAGATTAAGAAAAGCAGTAGCTTAATAAATTAAGTACTTCCTGGTATGGTTACTGTACTGGTAACTTCCCAAAAGAATCTGGATTGTGGTGAGCGAACAGAGAAAAAAGCTCATTTAGGACCTGCATTTACGAAGGGGGTACGCAGCTGTATATCAGGGAGTAAACCTTCTGAGAATAAAAACAGCTGGAGCTTGTTAAGGTAATTACACAGGGGAAAGGATAATGTACTGGGAACTCCTCAGAAGAATCTGATTTGTGGTGAGGGCAGAGAGATAAAAGCTCATTTAGGAACGACATGATCATGCTGCGTACGTAGCTGTTTATCAGTAAATATCTCCACTGAGATTAAGAAAAGCAGTAGCTTAATAAATTAAGTACTTCCTGGTATGGTTCCTGTACTGGAAACTCCCCAAAAGAATCTGGATTGTGGTGAGGGAACAGAGAAAAAAGCTCATTTAGGACCTGCACTTACAAAGGGGGTAGGGAGCTGTTTATCAGGGAGTAAACCTTCTGAGAATAAAAACAGCTGGAGCTTGTTAAGGTAATTACACAGGGGAAAGGATAATGTACTGGGAACTCCTCAGAAGAATCTGATTTGTGGTGAGGGCAGAGAGATAAAAGCTCATTTAGGAACGACATGAACATGCTGCGTAGGTAGCTGTTTATCAGTAAATATCTCCACTGAGATTAAGAAAAGCAGTAGCTTAATAAATTAAGTACTTCCTGGTATGGTTCCTGTACTGGTAACTCCCCAAAAGAATCTGGATTGTGGTGAGGGAACAGAGAATAAAGCTCATTTAGGACCTGCACTTACGAAGGGGGTAGGCAGCTGTATATCAGGGAGTAAACCTTCTGAGAATAAAAACAGCTGGAGCTTGTTAAGGTAATTACACAGGGGAAAGGATAATGTACTGGGAACTCCTCAGAAGAATCTGATTTGTGGTGAGGGCAGAGAGATAAAAGCTCATTTATGAACGACATGAACATGCTGCCTAGGTAGGTGTTTATCAGTAAATATCTCCACTGAGATTAAGAAAAGCAGTAGCTTAATAAATTAAGTACTTCCTGGTATGGTTACTGTACTGGTAACTCCCCAAAAGAATCTGGATTGTGGTGAGGGAACAGAGAAAAAAGCTCATTTAGGACCTGCACTTACGAAGGGGGTAGGCAGCTGTATATCAGGGAGTAAACCTTCTGAGAATAAAAACAGCTGGAGCTTGTTAAGGTAATTACACAGGGGAAAGGATAATGTACTGGGAACTTCTCAGAAGAATCTGATTTGTGGTGAGGGCAGAGAGATAAAAGCTCATTTAGGAACGACATGAACATGCTGCGTAGGTAGCTGTTTATCAGTAAATATCTCCACTGAGATTAAGAAAAGCAGTAGCTTAATAAATTAAGTACTTCCTGGTATGGTTACTGTACTGGTAACTCCCCAAAAGAATCTGGATTGTGCTGAGGGAACAGAGGAAAAAGCTCATTTAGGACCTGCACTTACGAAGGGGGTAGGCAGCTGTATATCAGGGAGTAAACCTTCTGAGAATAAAAACAGCTGGAGCTTGTTAAGGTAATTACACAGGGGAAAGGATAATGTACTGGGAACTCCTCGGAAGAATCTGATTTGTGGTGAGGGCAGAGAGATAAAAGCTCATTTAGGAACGACAGGAACAAGCTGCGTAGGTAGCTGTTTATCAGTAAATATCTCCACTGAGATTAAGAAAAGCAGTAGCTTAATAAATTAAGTACTTCCTGGTATGGTTACTGTACTGGTAACTCCCCAAAAGAATGTGGATTGTGGTGAGGGAACAGAGAAAAAAGCTCATTTAGGACCTGCACTTACGAAGGGGGTAGGCAGCTGTATATCAGGGAGGAAACCTTCTGAGAATAAAAACAGCTGGAGCTTGTTAAGGTAATTACACAGGGGAAAAGATAATGTACTGGGAACTCCTCAGAAGAATCTGATTTGTGGTGAGGCCGGAGATATAAAAGCTCATTTAGGAACGAAATGAACATGCTGCGTAGGTAGCTGTTTATCAGTAAATATCTCCACTGAGATTAAGAAAAGCAGTATCTTAATAAATTAAGTACTTCCTGGTATGGTTACTGTACTGGTAACTCCCCAAAAGAATCTGGATTGTGGTGAGGGAACAGAGAAAAAAGCTCATTTAGGACCTTCACTTACAAAGGGGGTAGGGAGCTGTTTATCAGGGAGTAAACCTTCTGAGAATAAAAACAGCTGGAGCTTGTTAAGGTAATTACACAGGGGAAAGGATAATGTACTGGGAACTCCTCAGAAGAATCTGATTTGTGGTGAGGGCAGAGAGATAAAAGCTCATTTAGGAAAACATGAACATGCTGCGTAGGTAGCTGTTTATCAGTAAATATCTCCACTGAGATTAAGAAAAGCAGTAGCTTAATAAATTAAGTACTTCCTGGTATGGTTCCTGTACTGGTAACTCCCCAAAAGAATCTGGATTGTGGTGAGGGAACAGAGAAAAAAGCTCATTTAGGACCTGCACTTACCAAGGGGGTAGGCAGCTGTATATCAGGGAGTAAACCTTCTGAGAATAAAAACAGCTGGAGCTTGTTAAGGTAATTACACAGGGGAAAGGATAATGTACTGGGAACTCCTCAGAAGAATCTGATTTGTGGTGAGGGCAGAGAGATAAAAGCCCATTTAGGAACGACATGAACATGCTGCGTAGGTAGCTGTTTATCAGTAAATATCTCCACTGAGATTAAGAAAAGCAGTAGCTTAATAAATTAAGTACTTCCTGGTATGGTTACTGTACTGGTAACTCCCCAAAAGAATGTGGATTGTGGTGAGGGAACAGAGAAAAAAGCTCATTTAGGACCTGCACTTACGAGGGGGTACGCAGCTGTATATCAGGGAGTAAACCTTCTGAGAATAAAAACATCTGGAGCTTGTTAAGGTAATTACACAGGGGAAATGATAATGTACTGGGAACTCCTCAGAAGAATCTGATTTGTGGTGAGGGCAGAGAGATAAAAGCTCATTTAGGAACGACATGAACATGCTGCGTAGGTAGCTGTTTATCAGTAAATATCTCCACTGAGATTAAGAAAAGCAGTAGCTTAATAAATTAAGTACTTCCTGGTATGGTTACTGTACTGGTAACTCCCCAAAAGAATGTGGATTGTGGTGAGGGAACAGAGAAAAAAGCTCATTTAGGACCTGCACTTACGAGGGGTATGCAGCTGTATATCAGGGAGTAAACCTTCTGAGAATAAAAACATCTGGAGCTTGTTAAGGTAATTACACAGGGGAAATGATAATGTACTGGGAACTCCTCAGAAGAATCTGATTTGTGGTGAGGGCAGAGAGATAAAAGCTCATTTAGGAACGACATGAACATGCTGCGTAGGTAGCTATTTATCAGTATATATCTCCACTGAGATTAAGAAAAGCAGCAGCTTAATAAATTAAGTACTTCCTGGTATGGTTACTGTACTGGTAACTCCCCAAAAGAATCTGGATTTTCTGGAGGGAACAGAGAAAAAAGCCCATTTAAGACCTGCACTTACGAAGGGGTAGGTAGCTGTATATCAGGGAGTAAACCTTCTGAGAATAAAAACAGCTGGAGCTTGTTAAGGTAATTACACAGGGGAAAGGATAATGTACTGGGAACTCCTCAGAAGAATCTGATTTGTGGTGAGGGAAGAGAGATAAAAGCTCATTTAGGAAAGACATGAACATGCTGCGTAGGTAGCTGTTTATAAGTAAATATCTCCACTGAGATTAAGAAAAGCAGTAGCTTAATAAATTAAGTACTTCCTGGTATGGTTACTGTACTGGTAACTCCCCAAAAGAATCTGGATTGTGGTGAGGGAACAGAGAAAAAAGCTCATTTAGGACCTGCACTTAAGAAAGGGGGTAGGCAGTTGTATATCAGGGAGTAAAGCTTCTGAGAATAAAAACAGCTGGAGCTTGTTAAGGAAATAACACAGGGGAAATGATAATGTACTGGGAACTCCTCGGAAGAATCTGATTTGTGGTGAGGGCAGAGAGATAAAAGCTCATTTAGGAACGACAGGAACATGCTGCGTAGGTAGCTGTTTATCAGTAAATATCTCCACTGAGATTAAGAAAAGCAGTAGCTTAATAAATTAAGTACTTCCTGGTATGGTTACTGTACTGGTAACTCCCCAAAAGAATGTGGATTGTGGTGAGGGAACAGAGAAAAAAGCTCATTTAGGACCTGCACTTACGAAGGGGGTAGGCAGCTGTATATCAGTGAGTAAACCTTCTGGGAATAAAAACAGCTGGACCTTGTTAAGGTAATTACACAGGGGAAAGGATAATGTACTGGGAACTCCTCAGAAGAATCTGATTTGTGGTGAGGGCAGAGAGATAAAAGCTCATTTAGGAACGACATGAACATGCTGCGTAGGTAGCTGTTTATCAGTAAATATCTCCACTGAGATTAAGAAAAGCAGTAGCTTAATAAATTAAGTACTTCCTGGTATGGTTACTGTACTGGTAACTCCCCAAAAGAATCTGGATTGTGGTGAGGGAACAGAGAAAAAAGCTCATTTAGGACCTGCACTTAAGAAAGGGGGTAGGCAGTTGTATATCAGGGAGTAAAACTTCTGAGAATAAAAACAGCTGGAGCTTGTTAAGGAAATTACACATGGGAAAGGATAATGTACTGGGAACTCCTCAGAAGAATCTGATTTGTGGTGAGGGCAGAGAGATAAAAGCTCATTTAGGAAAGACATGAACATGCTGCGTAGGTAGCTGTTTATCAGTAAATATCTCCACTGAGATTAAGAAAAGCAGTAGCTTAATAAATTAAGTACTTCCTGGTATGGTTACTGTACTGGTAACTCCCCAAAAGAATCTGGATTGTGGTGAGGGAACAGAGAAAAAAGCTCATTTAGGACCTGCACTTAAGAAAGGGGGTAGGCAGATGTATATCAGGGAGTAAACCTTCTGAGAATAAAAACAGCTGGAGCTTGTTAAGGAAATTACACAGGGGAAAGGATAATGTACTGGGAACTCCTCGGAAGAATCTGATTTGTGGTGAGGGCAGAGAGATAAAAGCTCATTTAGGAACGACAGGAACATGCTGCGTAGGTAGCTGTTTATCAGTAAATATCTCCACTGAGATTAAGAAAAGCAGTAGCTTAATAAATTAAGTACTTCCTGGTATGGTTACTGTACTGGTAACTCCCCAAAAGAATGTGGATTGTGGTGAGGGAACAGAGAAAAAACCTCATTTAGGACCTGCACTTACGAAGGGGGTAGGCAGCTGTATATCAGGGAGTAAACCTTCTGAGAATAAAAACAGCTGGAGCTTGTTAAGGTAATTACACAGGGGAAAGGATAATGTACTGGGAACTCCTCAGAAGAATCTGATTTGTGGTGAGGGCAGAGAGATAAAAGCTCATTTAGGAACGACATGAACATGCTGGGCGGGTAGCTGTTTACCAGTAAATATTTCCACTGAGATTAATAAAAGCAGTAGCTTAATAAATTAAGTACTTCCTGGTATGGTTACTGTACTGGTAACTCCCCAAAAGAATCTGGATTTTGGTGAGGGAACAGAGAAAAAAGCTAATTTAAGACCTGCACTTAAGAAGGGGGTAGGCAGCTGTATATCAGGGAGTAAACCTTCTGAGAATAAAAACAGCTGGAGCTTGTTAAGGTAACTACACAGGGGAAAGGATAATGTACTGGGAACTCCTCAGAAGAATCTGATTTGTGGTGAGGGCAGAGAGATAAAAGCTCATTTAGGAACGACATGAACATGCTGCGTAGGTAGCTGTTTATCAGTAAATATCTCCACTGAGATTAAGAAAAGCAGTAGCTTAATAAATTAAGTACTTCCTGGTATGGTTACTGTACTGGTAACTCCCCAAAAGAATCTGGATTTTGGTGAGGGAACAGAGAAAAAAGCTAATTTAAGACCTGCACTTAAGAAGGGGGTAGGCAGCTGTATATCAGGGAGTAAACCTTCCGAGAATAAAAACAGCTGGAGCTTGTTAAGGTAACTACACAGGGGAAAGGATAATGTACTGGGAACTCCTCAGAAGAATCTGATTTGTGGTGAGGGCAGAGAGATAAAAGCTCATTTAGGAACGACATGAACATGCTGCGTAGGTAGCTGTTTATCAGTAAATATCTCCACTGAGATTAAGAAAAGCAGTAGCTTAATAAATTAAGTACTTCCTGGTATGGTTACTGTACTGGTAACTCCCCAAAAGAATCTGGATTGTGGTGAGCGAACAGAGAAAAAAGCTCATTTAGGACCTGCACTTACGAAGGGGGTACGCAGCTGTATATCAGGGAGTAAACCTTCTGAGAATAAAAACAGCTGGAGCTTGTTAAGGTAATTACACAGGGGAAAGGATAATGTACTGGGAACTCCTCAGAAGAATCTGATTTGTGGTGAGGGCAGAGAGATAAAAGCTCATTTAGGAACGACATGATCATGCTGCGTAGGTAGCTGTTTATCAGTAAATATCTCCACTGAGATTAAGAAAAGCAGTAGCTTAATAAATTAAGTACTTCCTGGTATGGTTCCTGTACTGGTAACTCCCCAAAAGAATCTGGATTGTGGTGAGGGAACAGAGAAAAAAGCTCATTTAGCACCTGCACTTACGAAGGGGGTAGGCAACTGTATATCAGGGAGGAAACCTTCTGAGAATAAAAACAGCTGGAGCTTGTTAAGGTAATTACACAGGGGAAAGGATAATGTACTGGGAACTCCTCAGAAGAATCTGATTTGTGGTGAGGCCGGAGATATAAAAGCTCATTTAGGAACGAAATGAACATGCTGCGTAGGTAGCTGTTTATCAGTAAATATCTCCACTGAGATTAAGAAAAGCAGTATCTTAATAAATTAAGTACTTCCTGGTATGGTTACTGTACTGGTAACTCCCCAAAAGAATCTGGATTGTGGTGAGGGAACAGAGAAAAAAGCTCATTTAGGACCTTCACTTACAAAGGGGGTAGGGAGCTGTTTATCAGGGAGTAAACCTTCTGAGATTAAAAACAGCTGGAGCTTGTTAAGGTAATTACACAGGGGAAAGGATAATGTACTGGGAACTCCTCAGAAGAATCTGATTTGTGGTGAGGGCAGAGAGATAAAAGCTCATTTAGGAAAACATGAACATGCTGCGTAGGTAGCTGTTTATCAGTAAATATCTCCACTGAGATTAAGAAAAGCAGTAGCTTAATAAATTAAGTACTTCCTGGTATGGTTCCTGTACTGGTAACTCCCCAAAAGAATCTGGATTGTGGTGAGGGAACAGAGAAAAAAGCTCATTTAGGACCTGCACTTACCAAGGGGGTAGGCAGCTGTATATCAGGGAGTAAACCTTCTGAGAATAAAAACAGCTGGAGCTTGTAAAGGTAATTACACAGGGGAAAGGATAATGTACTGGGAACTCCTCAGAAGAATCTGATTTGTGGTGAGGGCAGAGAGATAAAAGCCCATTTAGGAACGACATGAACATGCTGCGTAGGTAGCTGTTTATCAGTAAATATCTCCACTGAGATTAAGAAAAGCAGTAGCTTAATAAATTAAGTACTTCCTGGTATGGTTACTGTACTGGTAACTCCCCAAAAGAATGTGGATTGTGGTGAGGGAACAGAGAAAAAAGCTCGTTTAGGACCTGCACTTACGAGGGGGTACGCAGCTGTATATCAGGGAGTAAACCTTCTGAGAATAAAAACATCTGGAGCTTGTTAAGGTAATTACACAGGGGAAATGATAATGTACTGGGAACTCCTCAGAAGAATCTGATTTGTGGTGAGGGCAGAGAGATAAAAGCTCATTTAGGAACGACATGAACATGCTGCGTAGGTAGCTGTTTATCAGTAAGTATCTCCACTGAGATTAAGAAAAGCAGTAGCTTAATAAATTAAGTACTTCCTGGTATGGTTACTGTACTGGTAACTCCCCAAAAGAATGTGGATTGTGGTGAGGGAACAGAGAAAAAAGCTCATTTAGGACCTGCACTTACGAGGGGGTACGCAGCTGTATATCAGGGAGTAAACCTTCTGAGAATAAAAACATCTGGAGCTTGTTAAGGTAATTACACAGGGGAAATGATAATGTACTGGGAACTCCTCAGAAGAATCTGATTTGTGGTGAGGGCAGAGAGATAAAAGCTCATTTAGGAACGACATGAACATGCTGCGTAGGTAGCTGTTTATCAGTATATATGTCCACTGAGATTAAGAAAAGCAGCAGCTTAATAAATTAAGTACTTCCTGGTATGGTTACTGTACTGGTAACTCCCCAAAAGAATCTGGATTGTGGTGAGGGAACAGAGAAAAAAGCTCATTTAGGACCTGCACTTACGAAGGGGGTAGGCAGCTGTATATCAGGGAGTAAACCTTCTGAGAATAAAAACAGCTGGAGCTTGTTAAGGTAATTACACAGGGGAAAGGATAATGTACTGGGAACTCCTCAGAAGAATCTGATTTGTGGTGAGGGCAGAGAGATAAAAGCTCATTTAGGAACGACATGAACATGCTGCGTAGGTAGCTGTTTATCAGTAAATATCTCCACTGAGATTAAGAAAAGCAGCATCTTAATAAATTAAGTACTTCCTGGTATGGTTGCTGTACTGGTAACTCCCCAAAAGAATCTGGATTGTGCTGAGGGAACAGAGAAAAAAGCTCATTTAGGACCTGCACTTACGAAGTGGGTAGGCAGCTGTATATCAGGGAGTAAACCTTCTGAGAAAAAAAACAGCTGGAGCTTGTTAAGGTAATTACACAGGGGAAAGGATAATGTACTGGGAACTCCTCAGAAGAATCTGATTTGTGGTGAGGGCAGAGAGATAAAAGCTCATTTAGGAACGACATGAACATGCTGCGTAGGTAGCTGTTTATCAGTAAATATCTCCAATGAGATTAAGAAAAGCAGTAGCTTAATAAATTAAGTACTTCCTGGTATGGTTACTGTACTGGTAACTCCCCAAAAGAATCTGGATTTTCTGGAGGGAACAGAGAAAAAAGCCCATTTAAGACCTGCACTTACGAAGGGGTAGGCAGCTGTATATCAGGGAGTAAACCTTCTGAGAATAAAAACAGCTGGAGCTTGTTAAGGTAATTACACAGGGGAAAGGATAATGTACTGGGAACTCCTCAGAAGAATCTGATTTGTGGTGAGGGAAGAGAGATAAAAGCTCATTTAGGAAAGACATGAACATGCTGCGTAGGTAGCTGTTTATCAGTAAATATCTCCACTGAGATTAAGAAAAGCAGTAGCTTAATAAATTAAGTACTTCCTGGTATGGTTACTGTACTGGTAACTCCCCAAAAGAATCTGGATTGTGGTGAGGGAACAGAGAAAAAAGCTCATTTAGGACCTGCACTTAAGAAAGGGGGTAGGCAGTTGTATATCAGGGAGTAAACCTTCTGAGAATAAAAACAGCTGGAGCTTGTTAAGGAAATTACACAGGGGAAAGGATAATGTACTGGGAACTGCTCGGAAGGATCTGATTTGTGGTGAGGGCAGAGAGATAAAAGCTCATTTAGGAACGACAGGAACATGCTGCGTAGGTAGCTGTTTATCAGTAAATATCTCCACTGAGATTAAGAAAAGCAGTAGCTTAATAAATTAAGTACTTCCTGGTATGGTTACTGTACTGGTAACTCCCCAAAAGAATGTGGATTGTGGTGAGGGAACAGAGAAAAAAGCTCATTTAGGACCTGCACTTACGAAGGGGGTAGGCAGCTGTATATCAGGGAGGAAACCTTCTGAGAATAAAAACAGCTGGAGCTTGTTAAGGTAATTACACAGGGGAAAGGATAATGTACTGGGAACTCCTCAGAAGAATCTGATTTGTGGTGAGGGCAGAGAGATAAAAGCTCATTTAGGAACGACATGAACATGCTGCGTAGGTAGCTGTTTATCAGTAAATATCTCCACTGAGATTAAGAAAAGCAGTAGCTTAATAAATTAAGTACTTCCTGGTATGGTTACTGTACT
This sequence comes from Perognathus longimembris pacificus, assembly GCF_023159225.1. Taxonomy (NCBI): domain Eukaryota; kingdom Metazoa; phylum Chordata; class Mammalia; order Rodentia; family Heteromyidae; genus Perognathus; species Perognathus longimembris. The sequence goes on along the minus strand of NW_025956659.1, from coordinate 15,580 downwards.
GGTAACTCCCCAAAAGAATCTGGATTGTGGTGAGGGAACAGAGAAAAAAGCTCATTTAGGACCTGCACTTACGAAGGGGTTAGGCAGCTGTATATCAGGGAGTAAACCTTCTGAGAATAAAAACAGCTGGAGCTTGTTAAGGTAATTACACAGGGGAAAGGATAATGTACTGGGAACTCCTCAGAAGAATCTGATTTGTGGTGAGGGCAGAGAGATAAAAGCTCATTTAGGAACGACATGAACATGCTGGGCGGGTAGCTGTTTACCAGTAAATATCTCCACTGAGATTAATAAAAGCAGTAGCTTAATAAATTAAGTACTTCCTGGTATGGTTACTGTACTGGTAACTCCCCAAAAGAATCTGGATTTTGGTGAGGGAACAGAGAAAAAAGCTAATTTAAGACCTGCACTTAAGAAGGGGGTAGGCAGCTGTATATCAGGGAGTAAACCTTCTGAGAATAAAAACAGCTGGAGCTTGTTAAGGTAACTACACAGGGGAAAGGATAATGTACTGGGAACTCCTCAGAAGAATCTGATTTGTGGTGAGGGCAGAGAGATAAAAGCTCATTTAGGAACGACATGAACATGCTGCGTAGGTAGCTGTTTATCAGTAAATATCTCCACTGAGATTAAGAAAAGCAGTAGCTTAATAAATTAAGTACTTCCTCGTATGGTTACTATACTGGTAACTCCCCAAAAGAATCTGGATTTTGGTGAGGGAACAGAGAAAAAAGCTAATTTAAGACCTGCACTTAAGAAGGGGGTAGGCAGCTGTATATCAGGGAGTAAACCTTCAGAGAATAAAAACAGCTGGAGCTTGTTAAGGTAACTACACAGGGGAAAGGATAATGTACTGGGAACTCCTCAGAAGAATCTGATTTGTGGTGAGGGCAGAGAGATAAAAGCTCATTTAGGAACGACATGAACATGCTGCGTAGGTAGCTGTTTATCAGTAAATATCTCCACTGAGATTAAGAAAAGCAGTAGCTTAATAAATTAAGTACTTCCTGGTATGGTTACTGTACTGGTAACTCCCCAAAAGAATCTGGATTGTGGTGAGCGAACAGAGAAAAAAGCTCATTTAGGACCTGCACTTACGAAGGGGGTACGCAGCTGTATATCAGGGAGTAAACCTTCTGAGAATAAAAACAGCTGGAGCTTGTTAAGGTAATTACACAGGGGAAAGGATAATGTACTGGGAACTCCTCAGAAGAATCTGATTTGTGGTGAGGGCAGAGAGATAAAAGCTCATTTAGGAACGACATGAACATGCTGCGTATGTAGCTGTTTATCAGTAAATATCTCCACTGAGATTAAGAAAAGCAGTAGCTTAATAAATTAAGTACTTCCTGGTATGGTTACTGTACTGGTAACTCCCCAAAAGAATCTGGATTGTGGTGAGGGAACAGAGAAAAAAGCTCATTTAGGACCTGCACTTACAAAGGGGGTAGGGAGCTGTTTATCAGGGAGTAAACCTTCTGAGAATAAAAACAGCTGGAGCTTGTTAAGGTAATTACACAGGGGAAAGGATAATGTACTGGGAACTCCTCAGAAGAATCTGATTTGTGGTGAGGGCAGAGAGATAAAAGCTCATTTAGGAACGACATGAACATGCTGCGTAGGTAGCTGTTTATCAGTAAATATCTCCACTGAGATTAAGAAAAGCAGTAGCTTAATAAATTAAGTACTTCCTGGTATGGTTCCTGTACTGGTAACTCCCCAAAAGAATCTGGATTGTGGTGAGGGAACAGAGAATAAAGCTCATTTAGGACCTGCACTTACGAAGGGGGTAGGCAGCTGTATATCAGGGAGTAAACCTTCTGAGAATAAAAACAGCTGGATATTGTTAAGGTAATTACACAGGGGAAAGGATAATGTACTGGGAACTCCTCAGAAGAATCTGATTTTTGGTGAGGGCAGAGAGATAAAAGCTCATTTATGAACGACATGAACATGCTGCCTAGGTAGGTGTTTATCAGTAAATATCTCCACTGAGATTAAGAAAAGCAGTAGCTTAATAAATTAAGTACTTCCTGGTATGGTTACTGTACTGGTAACTCCCCAAAAGAATCTGGATTGTGGTGAGGGAACAGAGAAAAAAGCTCATTTAGGACCTGCACTTACGAAGGGGGTAGGCAGCTGTATATCAGGGAGTAAACCTTCTGAGAATAAAAACAGCTGGAGCTTGTTAAGGTAATTACACAGGGGAAAGGATAATGTACTGGGAACTTCTCAGAAGAATCTGATTTGTGGTGAGGGCAGAGAGATAAAAGCTCATTTAGGAACGACATGAACATGCTGCGTAGGTAGCTGTTTATCAGTAAATATCTCCACTGAGATTAAGAAAAGCAGTAGCTTAATAAATTAAGTACTTCCTGGTATGGTTACTGTACTGGTAACTCCCCAAAAGAATCTGGATTGTGCTGAGGGAACAGAGGAAAAAGCTCATTTAGGACCTGCACTTACGAAGGGGGTAGGCAGGTGTATATCAGGGAGTAAACCTTCTGAGAATAAAAACAGCTGGAGCTTGTTAAGGTAATTACACAGGGGAAAGGAGAATGTACTGGGAACTCCTCGGAAGAATCTGATTTGTGGTGAGGGCAGAGAGATAAAAACTCATTTAGGAACGACAGGAACAAGCTGCGTAGGTAGCTGTTTATCAGTAAATATCTCCACTGAGATTAAGAAAAGCAGTAGCTTAATAAATTAAGTACTTCCTGGTATGGTTACTGTACTGGTAACTCCCCAAAAGAATGTGGATTGTGGTGAGGGAACAGAGAAAAAAGCTCATTTAGGACCTGCACTTACGAAGGGGGTAGGCAGCTGTATATCAGGGAGGAAACCTTCTGAGAATAAAAACAGCTGGAGCTTGTTAAGGTAATTACACAGGGGAAAGGATAATGTACTGGGAACTCCTCAGAAGAATCTGATTTGTGGTGAGGCCGGAGATATAAAAGCTCATTGAGGAACGAAATGAACATGCTGTGTAGGTAGCTGTTTATCAATAAATATCTCCACTGAGATTAAGAAAAGCAGTAGCTTAATAAATTAAGTACTTCCTGGTATGGTTACTGTACTGGTAACTCCCCAAAAGAATCTGTATTGTGGTGAGGGAACAGAGAAAAAAGCTCATTTAGGACCTGCACTTACGAAGGGGGTAGGCAGCTGTTTATCAGGGAGTAAACCTTCTGAGAACAAAAACAGCTGGAGCTTGTTAAGGAAATTACACAGGGGAAAGGATAATGTACTGGGAACTCCGCAGAAGAATCTGATTTGTGGTGAGGGCAGAGAGATAAAAGCTCATTTAGTAACGACATGAACATGCTGCGTAGGTAGCTGTTTATCAGTAAATATCTCCACTGAGATTAAGAAAAGCAGTAGCTTAATAAATTAAGTACTTCCTGGTATGGTTACTGTATTGGTAACTCCCCAAAAGAATCTGGATTGTGGTGAGGGAACAGAGAAAAAAGCTCATTTAGGACCTGCACTTACGAAGTGGGTAGGCAGCTGTATATTAGTGAGTAAACCTTCTGAGAATAAAAACAGCTGGAGCTTGTTAAGGTAATTACACAGGGGAAAGGATAATGTACTGGGAACTCCTCAGAAGAATCTGATTTGTGGTGAGGGCAGAGAGATAAAAGCTCATTTAGGAACGACATGAACATGCTGCGTAGGTAGCTGTTTATCAGTAAATATCTCCACTGAGATTAAGAAAAGCAATAGCTTAATAAATTAAGTACTTCCTGGTATGGTTACTGTACTGGTAACTCCCGAAAAGAATCTGGATTGTTGAGAGGGAACAGAGAAAAAAGCTCATTTAGGACCTGCACTTACGAAGGGGGTAGGCAGCTGTATATCAGGGAGTAAACCTTCTGAGAATAAAAACAGCTGGAGCTTGTTAAGGTAATTACACAGGGGAAAGGATAATGTACTGGGAACTCCTCAGAAGAATCTGATTTGTGGTGAGGGCAGAGAGATAAAAGCTCATTTAGGAACGACATGAACATGCTGCGTAGGTAGCAGTTTATCAGTAAATATCTCCACTGAGATTAAGAAAAGCAGTAGCTTAATAAATTAAGTACTTCCTGGTATGGTTACTGTACTGGTAACTCCCCAAAAGTATCTGGATTGTGGTGAGGGAACAGAGAAAAAAGCTCATTTAGGACCTGCACTTACGAAGGGGGTAGGCAGCTGTATATCAGGGAGTAAACCTTCTGAGAATAAAAACAGCTGGAGCTTGTTAAGGTAATTACACAGGGGAAAGGATAATGTACTGGGAACTCCTCAGAAGAATCTGATTTGTGGTGAGGGCAGAGAGATAAAAGCTCATTTAGGAACGACATGAACATGCTGCGTAGGTAGCTGTTTATCAGTAAATATCTCCACTGAGATTAAGAAAAGCAGTAGCTTAATAAATTAAGTACTTCCTGGTATGGTTACTGTACTGTTAACTCCCCAAAAGAATCTGGATTGTGGTGAGGGAACAGAGAAAAAAGCTCATTTAGGACCTGCACTTACGAAGGGGGTAGGCAGCTGTATATCAGGGAGTAAACCTTCTGAGAATAAAAACAGCTGGAGCTTGTTAAGGTAATTACACAGGGGAAAGGATAATGTACTGGGAACTCCTCAGAAGAATCTGATTTGTGGTGAGGGCAGAGAGATAAAAGCTCATTTAGGAACGACATGAACATGCTGCGTAGGTAGCTGTTTATCAGTAAATATCTCCACTGAGATTAAGAAAAGCAGTAGCTTAATAAATTAAGTACTTCCTGGTATGGTTACTGTACTGGTAATTCCCCAAAAGAATCTGGATTGTCGTGAGGGAACAGAGAAAAAAGCTCATTTAGGACCTGCACTTACGAAGGGGGAAGGCAGTTGTGTATCAGGGAGTAAACCTTCTGAGAATAAAAACAGCTGGAGCTTGTTAAGGTAATTACACAGGGGAAAGGATAAGGTACTGGGAACTCCTCAGAAGAATCTGATTTGTGGTGAGGGCAGAGAGATAAAAGCTCATTTAGGAACGACATGAACATGCTGCGTAGGTAGCTGTTTATCAGTAAATATCTCCAATGAGATTAATAAAAGCAGTAGCTTAATAAATTAAGTACTTCCTAGTATGGTTACTGTACTGGTAACTCCCCAAAAGAATCTGGATTGTGGTGAGGGAACAGAGAAAAAAGCTCATTTAGGACCTTCACTTACGAAGGGGGTAGGCAGCTGTATATCAGGGAGTAAACCTTCTGAGAATAAAAACAGCTGGAGCTTGTTAAGGTAATTACACAGGGGAAAGGATAATGTACTGGGAACTCCTCAGAAGAATCTGATTTGTGGTGAGGGCAGAGAGATAAAAGCTCATTTAGGAACGACATGAACATGCTGCGTAGGTAGCTGTTTATCAGTAAATATCTCCACTGAGATTAAGAAAAGCAGTAGCTTAATAAATTAAGTACTTCCTGGTATGGTTACTGTATTGGTAACTCCCCAAAAGAATCTGGATTGTGGTGAGGGAACAGAGAAAAAAGCTCATTTAGGACCTGCACTTACGAAGTGGGTAGGCAGCTGTATATCAGTGAGTAAACCTTCTGAGAATAAAAACAGCTGGAGCTTGTTAAGGTAATTACACAGGGGAAAGGATAATGTACTGGGAACTCCTCAGAAGAATCTGATTTGTGGTGAGGGCAGAGAGATAAAAGCTCATTTAGGAAAGACATGAACATGCTGCGTAGGTAGCTGTTTATCAGTAAATATCTCCACTGAGATTAAGAAAAGCAATAGCTTAATAAATTAAGTACTTCCTGGTATGGTTACTGTACTGGTAACTCCCGAAAAGAATCTGGATTGTTGAGAGGGAACGGAGAAAAAAGCTCATTTAGGACCTGCACTTACGAAGGGGGTAGGCAGCTGTATATCAGGGAGTAAACCTTCTGAGAATAAAAACAGCTGGAGCTTGTTAAGGTAATTACACAGGGGAAAGGATAATGTACTGGGAACTCCTCAGAAGAATCTGATTTGTGGTGAGGGCAGAGAGATAAAAGCTCATTTAGGAACGACATGAACATGCTGCGTAGGTAGCAGTTTATCAGTAAATATCTCCACTGAGATTAAGAAAAGCAGTAGCTTAATAAATTAAGTACTTCCTGGTATGGTTACTGTACTGGTAACTCCCCAAAAGAATCTGGATTGTGGTGAGGGAACAGAGAAAAAAGCTCATTTAGGACCTGCACTTACGAAGGGGGTAGGCAGCTGTATATCAGGGAGTAAACCTTCTGAGAATAAAAACAGCTGGAGCTTGTTAAGGTAATTACACAGGGGAAAGGATAATGTACTGGGAACTCCTCAGAAGAATCTGATTTGTGGTGAGGGCAGAGAGATAAAAGCTCATTTAGGAACGACATGAACATGCTGCGTAGGTAGCTGTTTATCAGTAAATATCTCCACTGAGATTAAGAAAAGCAGTAGCTTAATAAATTAAGTACTTCCTGGTATGGTTACTGTACTGTTAACTCCCCAAAAGAATCTGGATTGTGGTGAGGGAACAGAGAAAAAAGCTCATTTAGGACCTGCACTTACGAAGGGGGTAGGCAGCTGAATATCAGGGAGTAAACCTTCTGAGAATAAAAACAGCTGGAGCTTGTTAAGGTAATTACACAGGGGAAAGGATAATGTACTGGGAACTCCTCAGAAGAATCTGATTTGTGGTGAGGGCAGAGAGATAAAAGCTCATTTAGGAACGACATGAACATGCTGCGTAGGTAGCTGTTTATCAGTAAATATCTCCAATGAGATTAATAAAAGCAGTAGCTTAATAAATTAAGTACTTCCTGGTATGGTTACTGTACTGGTAACTCCCCAAAAGAATCTGGATTGTGGTGAGGGAACAGAGAAAAAAGCTCATTTAGGACCTTCACTTACGAAGGGGGTAGGCAGCTGTATATCAGGGAGTAAACCTTCTGAGAATAAAAACAGCTGGAGCTTGTTAAGGTAATTACACAGGGGAAAGGATAATGTACTGGGAACTCCTCAGAAGAATCTGATTTGTGGTGAGGGCAGAGAGATAAAAGCTCATTTTGGAACGACATGAACATGCTACGTAGGTAGCTGTTTATCAGTAAATATCTCCACTGAGATTAAGAAAAGCAGTAGCTTAATAAATTAAGTACTTCCTGGTATGGTTACTGTATTGGTAACTCCCCAAAAGAATCTGGATTGTGGTGAGGGAACAGAGAAAAAAGCTCATTTAGGACCTGCACTTACGAAGTGGGTAGGCAGCTGTATATCAGTGAGTAAACCTTCTGAGAATAAAAACAGCTGGAGCTTGTTAAGGTAATTACACAGGGGAAAGGATAATGTACTGGGAACTCCTCAGAAGAATCTGATTTGTGGTGAGGGCAGAGAGATAAAAGCTCATTTAGGAACGACATGAACATGCTGCGTAGGTAGCTGTTTATCAGTAAATATCTCCACTGAGATTAAGAAAAGCAATAGCTTAATAAATTAAGTACTTCCTGGTATGGTTACTGTACTGGTAACTCCCGAAAAGAATCTGGATTGTTGAGAGGGAACAGAGAAAAAAGCTCATTTAGGACCTGCACTTACGAAGGTGGTAGGCTGCTGTATATCAGGGAGTAAACCTTCTGAGAATAAAAACAGCTGGAGCTTGTTAAGGTAATTACACAGGGGAAAGGATAATGTACTGGGAACTCCTCAGAAGAATCTGATTTGTGGTGAGGGCAGAGAGATAAAAGCTCATTTAGGGTACGTCATGAACATGCTGCGTAGGTAGCAGTTTATCAGTAAATATCTCCACTGAGATTAAGAAAAGCAGTAGCTTAATAAATTAAGTACTTCCTGGTATGGTTACTGTACTGGTAACTCCCCAAAAGAATCTGGATTGTGGTGAGGGAACAGAGAAAAAAGCTCATTTAGGACCTGCACTTACGAAGGGGGTAGGCAGCTGTATATCAGGGAGTAAACCTTCTGAGAATAAAAACAGCTGGAGCTTGTTAAGGTAATTACACAGGGGAAAGGATAATGTACTGGGAACTCCTCAGAAGAATCTGATTTGTGGTGAGGGCAGAGAGATAAAAGCTCATTTAGGAACGACATGAACATGCTGCGTAGGTAGTTGTTTATCAGTAAATATCTCCACTGAGATTAAGAAAAGCAATAGCTTAATAAATTAAGTACTTCCTGGTATGGTTACTGTACTGGTAACTCCCGAAAAGAATCTGGATTGTTGAGAGGGAACAGAGAAAAAAGCTCATTTAGGACCTGCACTTACGAAGGGGGTAGGCAGCTGTATATCAGGGAGTAAACCTTCTGAGAATAAAAACAGCTGGAGCTTGTTAAGGTAATTACACAGGGGAAAGGATAATGTACTGGGAACTCCTCAGAAGAATCTGATTTGTGGTGAGGGCAGAGAGATAAAAGCTCATTTAGGAACGACATGAACATGCTGCGTAGGTAGCAGTTTATCAGTAAATATCTCCACTGAGATTAAGAAAAGCAGTAGCTTAATAAATTAAGTACTTCCTGGTATGGTTACTGTACTGGTAACTCCCCAAAAGAATCTGGATTGTGGTAGGGAACAGAGAAACAAGCTCATTTAGGACCTGCACTTACGAAGGGGGTAGGCAGCTGTATATCAGGGAGTAAACCTTCTGAGAATAAAAACAGCTGGAGCTTGTTAAGGTAATTACACAGGGGAAAGGATAATGTACTGGGAACTCCTCAGAAGAATCTGATTTGTGGTGAGGGCAGAGAGATAAAAGCTCATTTAGGAACGACATGAACATGCTGCGTAGGTAGCTGTTTATCAGTAAATATCTCCACTGAGATTAAGAAAAGCAATAGCTTAATAAATTAAGTACTTCCTGGTATGGTTACTGTACTGGTAACTCCCGAAAAGAATCTGGATTGTTGAGAGGGAACAGAGAAAAAAGCTCATTTAGGACCTGAACTTACGAAGGGGGTAGGCAGCTGTATATCAGGGAGTAAACCTTCTGAGAATAAAAACAGCTGGAGCTTGTTAAGGTAATTACACAGGGGAAAGGATAATGTACTGGGAACTCCTCAGAAGAATCTGATTTGTGGTGAGGGCAGAGAGATAAAAGCTCATTTAGGAACGACATGATCATGCTGCGTAGGTAGCTGTTTATCAGTAAATATCTCCACTGAGATTAAGAAAAGCAGTAGCTTAATAAATTAAGTACTTCCTGGTATGGTTACTGTACTGGTAACTCCCCAAAAGAATCTGGATTGTGGTGAGGGAACAGAGAAAAAAGCTCATTTAGGACCTGCACTTACAAAGGGGGTAGGGAGCAGTTTATCAGGGAGTAAACCTTCTGAGAATAAAAACAGCTGGAGCTTGTTAAGGTAATTACACAGGGGAAAGGATAATGTACTGGGAACTCCTCAGAAGAATCTGATTTGTGGTGAGGGCAGAGAGATAAAAGCTCATTTAGGAACGACATGAACATGCTGCGTAGGTAGCTGTTTATCAGTAAATATCTCCAATGAGATTAAGAAAAGCAGTAGCTTAATAAATTAAGTACTTCCTGGTATGGTTCCTGTACTGGTAACTCCCCAAAAGAATCTGGATTGTGGTGAGGGAACAGAGAATAAAGCTCATTTAGGACCTGCACTTACGAAGGGGGTAGGCAGCTGTATATCAGGGAGTAAACCTTCTGAGAATAAAAACAGCTGGAGCTTGTTAAGGTAATTACACAGGGGAAAGGATAATGTACTGGGAACTCCTCAGAAGAATCTGATTTGTGGTGAGGGCAGAGAGATAAAAGCTCATTTATGAACGACATGAACATGCTGCCTAGGTAGGTGTTTATCAGTAAATATCTCCACTGAGATTAAGAAAAGCAGTAGCTTAATAAATTAAGTACTTCCTGGTATGGTTACTGTACTGGTAACTCCCCAAAAGAATCTGGATTGTGGTGAGGGAACAGAGAAAAAAGCTCATTTAGGACCTGCACTTACGAAGGGGGTAGGCAGCTGTATATCAGGGAGTAAACCTTCTGAGAATAAAAACAGCTGGAGCTTGTTAAGGTAATTACACAGGGGAAAGGATAATGTACTGGGAACTCCTCAGAAGAATCTGATTTGTGGTGAGGGCAGAGAGATAAAAGCTCATTTATGAACGACATGAACATGCTGCCTAGGTAGGTGTTTATCAGTAAATATCTCCACTGAGATTAAGAAAAGCAGTAGCTTAATAAATTAAGTACTTCCTGGTATGGTTACTGTACTGGTAACTCCCCAAAAGAATCTGGATTGTGCTGAGGGAACAGAGGAAAAAGCTCATTTAGGACCTGCACTTACGAAGGGGGTAGGCAGCTGTATATCAGGGAGTAAACCTTCTGAGAATAAAAACAGCTGGAGCTTGTTAAGGTAATTACACAGGGGAAAGGATAATGTACTGGGAACTCCTCGGAAGAATCTGATTTGTGGTGAGGGCAGAGAGATAAAAGCTCATTTAGGAACGACAGGAACAAGCTGCGTAGGTAGCTGTTTATCAGTAAATATCTCCACTGAGATTATGAAAAGCAGTAGCTTAATAAATTAAGTACTTCCTGGTATGGTTACTGTACTGGTAACTCCCCAAAAGAATGTGGATTGTGGTGAGGGAACAGAGAAAAAAGCTCATTTAGGACCTGCACTTACGAAGGGGGTAGGCAGCTGTATATCAGGGAGGAAACCTTCTGAGAATAAAAACAGCTGGAGCTTGTTAAGGTAATTACACAGGGGAAAGGATAATGTACTGGGAACTCCTCAGAAGAATCTGATTTGTGGTGAGGCCGGAGATATAAAAGCTCATTTAGGAACGAAATGAACATGCTGCGTAGGTAGCTGTTTATCAGTAAATATCTCCACTGAGATTAAGAAAAGCAGTAGCTTAATAAATTAAGTACTTCCTGGTATGGTTACTGTACTGGTAACTCCCCAAAAGAATCTGTATTGTGGTGAGGGAACAGAGAAAAAAGCTCATTTAGGACCTGCACTTACGAAGGGGGTAGGCAGCTGTTTATCAGGGAGTAAACCTTCTGAGAACAAAAACAGCTGGAGCTTGTTAAGGAAATTACACAGGGGAAAGGATAGTGTACTGGGAACTCCGCAGAAGAATCTGATTTGTGGTGAGGGCAGAGAGATAAAAGCTCATTTAGTAACGACATGAACATGCTGCGTAGGTAGCTGTTTATCAGTAAATATCTCCACTGAGATTAAGAAAAGCAGTAGCTTAATAAATTAAGTACTTCCTGGTATGGTTACTGTATTGGTAACTCCCCAAAAGAATCTGGATTGTGGTGAGGGAACAGAGAAAAAAGCTCAATTAGGACCTGCACTTACGAAGTGGGTAGGCAGCTGTATATTAGTGAGTAAACCTTCTGAGAATAAAAACAGCTGGAGCTTGTTAAGGTAATTACACAGGGGAAAGGATAATGTACTGGGAACTCCTCAGAAGAATCTGATTTGTGGTGAGGGCAGAGAGATAAAAGCTCATTTAGGAACGACATGAACATGCTGCGTAGGTAGCTGTTTATCAGTAAATATCTCCACTGAGATTAAGAAAAGCAATAGCTTAATAAATTAAGTACTTCCTGGTATGGTTACTGTACTGGTAACTCCCGAAAAGAATCTGGATTGTTGAGAGGGAACAGAGAAAAAAGCTCATTTAGGACCTGCACTTACGAAGGGGGTAGGCAGCTGTATATCAGGGAGTAAACCTTCTGAGAATAAAAACAGCTGGAGCTTGTTAAGGTAATTACACAGGGGAAAGGATAATGTACTGGGAACTCCTCAGAAGAATCTGATTTGTGGTGAGGGCAGAGAGATAAAAGCTCATTTAGGAACGACATGAACATGCTGCGTAGGTAGCTGTTTATCAGTAAATATCTCCACTGAGATTAAGAAAAGCAGTAGCTTAATAAATTAAGTACTTCCTGGTATGGTTACTGTACTGGTAACTCCCCAAAAGAATCTGGATTGTCGTGAGGGAACAGAGAAAAAAGCTCATTTAGGACCTTCACTTACGAAGGGGGTAAGCAGCTGTATATCAGGGAGTAAACCTTCTGAGAATAAAAACAGCTGGAGCTTGTTAAGGTAATTACACAGGGGAAAGGATAATGTACTGGGAACTCCTCAGAAGAATCTGATTTGTGGTGAGGGCAGAGAGATAAAAGCTCATTTAGGAACGACATGAACATGCTGCGTAGGTAGCTGTTTATCAGTAAATATCTCCACTGAGATTAAGAAAAGCAGTAGCTTAATAAATTAAGTACTTCCTGGTATGGTTACTGTATTGGTAACTCCCCAAAAGAATCTGGATTGTGGTGAGGGAACAGAGAAAAAAGCTCATTTAGGACCTGCACTTACGAAGTGGGTAGGCAGCTGTATATCAGTGAGTAAACCTTCTGAGAATAAAAACAGCTGGAGCTTGTTAAGGTAATTACACAGGGGAAAGGATAATGTACTGGGAACTCCTCAGAAGAATCTGATTTGTGGTGAGGGCAGAGAGATAAAAGCTCATTTAGGAACGACATGAACATGCTGCGTAGGTAGCTGTTTATCAGTAAATATCTCCACTGAGATTAAGAAAAGCAATAGCTTAATAAATTAAGTACTTCCTGGTATGGTTACTGTACTGGTAACTCCCGAAAAGAATCTGGATTGTTGAGAGGGAACAGAGAAAAAAGCTCATTTAGGACCTGCACTTACGAAGGGGGTAGGCAGCTGTATATCAGGGAGTAACCTTCTGAGAATAAAAACAGCTGGAGCTTGTTAAGGTAATTACACAGGGGAAAGGATAATGTACTGGGAACTCCTCAGAAGAATCTGATTTGTGGTGAGGGCAGAGAGATAAAAGCTCATTTAGGAACGACATGAACATGCTGCGTAGCTAGCAGTTTATCAGTAAATATCTCCACTGAGATTAAGAAAAGCAGTAGCTTAATAAATTAAGTACTTCCTGGTATGGTTACTGTACTGGTAACTCCCCAAAAGAATCTGGATTGTGGTGAGGGAACAGAGAAAAAAGCTCATTTAGGACCTGCACTTACGAAGGGGGTAGGCAGCTGTATATCAGGGAGTAAACCTTCTGAGAATAAAAACAGCTGGAGCTTGTTAAGGTAATTACACAGGGGAAAGGATAATGTACTGGGAACTCCTCAGAAGAATCTGATTTGTGGTGAGGGCAGAGAGATAAAAGCTCATTTAGGAACGACATGAACATGCTGCGTAGGTAGCTGTTTATCATTAAATATCTCCACTGAGATTAAGAAAAGCAGTAGCTTAATAAATTAAGTACTTCCTGGTATGGTTACTGTACTGGTAACTCCCCAAAAGAATCTGGATTGTGGGGAGGGAACAGAGAAAAAAGCTCATTTAGGACCTGCACTTACGAAGGGGGAAGGCAGCTATATATCAGGGAGTAAACCTTCTGAGAATAAAAACAGCTGGAGCTTGTTAAGGTAATTACACAGGGGAAAGGATAATGTACTGGGAACTCCTCAGAAGAATCTGATTTGTGGTGAGGGCAGAGAGATAATAGCTCATTTAGGAACGACATGAACATGCTGCGTAGGTAGCTGTTTATCAGTAAATATCTCCACTGAGATTAAGAAAAGCAGTAGCTTAATAAATTAAGTACTTCTTGGTATGGTTACTGTACTGGTAACTCCCCAAAAGAATCTGGATTGTGGGGAGGGAACAGAGAAAAAAGCTCATTTAGGACCTGCACTTACGCAGGGGGTAGGCAGCTGTATATCAGGGAGTAAACATTCTGAGAATAAAAACAGCTGGAGCTTGTTAAGGTAATTACACAGGGGAAAGGATAATGTACTGGGAACTCCTCAGAAGAATCTGATTTGTGGTGAGGGCAGAGAGATAAAAGCTCATTTAGGAACGACATGAACATGCTGCGTAGGTAGCTGTTTATCAGTAAATATCTCCACTGAGATTAAGAAAAGCAGTAGCTTAATAAATTAAGTACTTCCTGGTATGGTTACTGTACTGGTAACTCCCCAAAAGAATCTGGATTGTGGTGAGGGAACAGAGAAAAAAGCTCATTTAGGACCTGCACTTACGAAGGGGGTAGGCAGCTGTATATCAGGGAGTAAACCTTCTGAGAATAAAAACAGCTGGAGCTTATTAAGGTAATTACACAGGGGAAAGGATAATGTACTGGGAACTCCTCAGAAGAATCTGATTTGTGGTGAGGGCAGAGAGATAAAAGCTCATTTTGGAACGACATGAACATGCTGCGTAGGTAGCTGTTTATCAGTAAATATCTCCACTGAGATTAAGAAAAGCAGTAGCTTAATAAATTAAGTACTTCCTGGTATGGTTACTGTATTGGTAACTCCCCAAAAGAATCTGGATTGTGGTGAGGGAACAGAGAAAAAAGCTCATTTAGGACCTGCACTTACGAAGTGGGTAGGCAGCTGTATATCAGTGAGTAAACCTTCTGAGAATAAAAACAGCTGGAGCTTGTTAAGGTAATTACACAGGGGAAAGGATAATGTACTGGGAACTCCTCAGAAGAATCTGATTTGTGGTGAGGGCAGAGAGATAAAAGCTCATTTAGGAACGACATGAACATGCTGCGTAGGTAGCTGTTTATCAGTAAATATCTCCACTGAGATTAAGAAAAGCAATAGCTTAATAAATTAAGTACTTCCTGGTATGGTTACTGTACTGGTAACTCGCGAAAAGAATCTGGATTGTTGAGAGGGAACAGAGAAAAAAGCTCATTTAGGACCTGCACTTACGAAGGTGGTAGGCTGCTGTATATCAGGGAGTAAACCTTCTGAGAATAAAAACAGCTGGAGCTTGTTAAGGTAATTACACAGGGGAAAGGATAATGTACTGGGAACTCCTCAGAAGAATCTGATTTGTGGTGAGGGCAGAGAGATAAAAGCTCATTTAGGAACGACATGAACATGCTGCGTAGGTAGCAGTTTATCAGTAAATATCTCCACTGAGATTAAGAAAAGCAGTAGCTTAATAAATTAAGTACTTCCTGGTATGGTTACTGTACTGGTAACTCCCCAAAAGAATCTGGATTGTGGTGAGGGAACAGAGAAAAAAGCTCATTTAGGACCTGCACTTACGAAGGGTGTAGGCAGCTGTATATCAGGGAGGAAACCTTCTGAGAATAAAAACAGCTGGAGCTTGTTAAGGTAATTACACAGGGGAAAGGATAATGTACTGGGAACTCTTCAGAAGAATCTGATTTGTGGTGAGGCCGGAGATATAAAAGCTCATTTAGGAACGAAATGAACATGCTGCGTAGGTAGCTGTTTATCAGTAAATATCTCCACTGAGATTAAGAAAAGCAGTAGCTTAATAAATTAAGTACTTCCTGGTATGGTTACTGTACTGGTAACTCCCCAAAAGAATCTGTATTGTGGTGAGGGAACAGAGAAAAAAGCTCATTTAGGACCTGCACTTACGAAGGGGGTAGGCAGCTGTTTATCAGGGAGTAAACCTTCTGAGAACAAAAACAGCTGGAGCTTGTTAAGGAAATTACACAGGGGAAAGGATAGTGTACTGGGAACTCCGCAGAAGAATC